>NW_022280046.1:4637836-4713866 GCF_004355925.1 Anarrhichthys ocellatus
GTTAATTAATAATGACGTCACAATCTGAATTTCGCATCAGCTGGATGCTAACTGCTGTTCAACAACACAAAGAAGAAGAAATACTCCATTTGGGAAACAGGACTTGTGTAGTGACAGTGTTATATGTCACTAGCTGCATATGCTAATTTAAACGCTCTGTAGCTTTTCTATCTTTTTACAACAACCAAATAAACCGAACGGCTTGAAGTGCTCCTGTGGACAGAAACTCGAATCCTCCCTGTGGACTTTTCCAGCTCTTTAACGGTCATCTTTAGACTCTTTATTGCCTCTCTGATTGGCTGGTCCTCTGGCTTTAGTCCTCTCTTTAAGGTTTGTTTTGGTGTCATATTCTTTCCATTTTGTAATAATGGATACTGATGTTTAGCAGCTATGAATTTGACCACCAGTTAGTTTCAATTAAAATGTTGCACAGTGTTTAATTGAATTCCTGGACTCCAGAGTAGTAGAAGTTGGGGTCATTTCATTCTCCATACAGGTGATGAACCGTTTGATCTGAGTCACTGTACTGGAGTCGGTGTATTGGTTTATGTTGTATGGCCTTTAGCACCCCCTAGTGGCGATTGTGAATAGCTGCACTGAAGAAGTGAGCAAATAGTATCTCCTTCCCCATGTGGGACATTTTGGACTTTTAGTTGTAGTATTCAACATAATTTAATTCAACGTGTTAGGTGAGGTTTTAAAGAACATTTAGAAACAATTCATCTTCGTCATTACCAGAAAAAAATGTATATATATATATATATATATATATATATATATGTTCACGATTTGACAACAATGTTGTGTGGTTCGCTTCCTTTCCTGCCCGGAAATGATACAAAATCCAGCTGTCATGGCTGAAAAGAGGAATGTTTTAAGGCTGCAACTGCCTCTTTTATTAATAACTGTGGCTCTTTTGCATTTAATAATTTGTCCGTTCACTAAAGTTGAGGAAAGCTTTAATTTACAAGCGGCACACGACATTCTGTATCACAGAATTAACTTTGAAAAGCTAAATTAAGCAGGCGTAATCTATAGCATCTCTAGATGCTCCTACTGGTTGTGCTAACAAGCTAACTATGCACAGCACCAGTGTATGAAATCATAATTATTATAAATCACAGTTGGCACAGTTTCTATGTGTTTCAGAGCTCCACAGTTGTGTCATTTGTTTGAATGTAAAATTCATTAACAGTCACCAAGAGGGTACATTGAATTGATTTCTGATGAATTCATACTTAATGTATACAAAGCCGTTTGTAAGAAAATAAATAACTATAAGCTTGCATTGTTTGTAGCTGTTGTGTAGTCAGTAAAATGAATGCTGTATTATTCCTCTTATGAACTATAATTTAGCCTTTCAAGTATTCAGCTAACACTGATATAAATATGTGACTGTGGTACTAAGCTGTTGCAATTAGCAACAGTCATTAGTGGAAAAAATATATCAGTGAATAAAAAGTGAATGAAGTTACAATACTGCCATCATGTGGAGGTTGTCCAGATGACATGCATGATTAGTGTCCCTTGTTTTTAGAAATATGCCGCAAAATGCACAACAAAGTGATCTTCTCACTATGTGCATATATAGGTGAATATTAATAACAATTCAAAAATAAAACTGTGATTTTATTACTTCACAAAGCAATAAAATCACAGACCGTGGGGCTGCTCGGTATCATCCCAGTGACAAATAAAAATCCCCACATGGTACTCAATTAAATGCAATAAATTTGGGTTTCATGAATTGTGCAATCTTTGCATGATGTCAATGGAAGCATGCAGTGATTCAAGGTTAGTTTAGTTCATGTCTACTGCCTTTCTATTCTATTTCAGCATGGTCACTGTGGTTGCCATCGGCACCGACCATAGAGTCTCCACTTACCATCTGCCGGCACCCGCAGAGCCTTCATCCCAGCCCAGACATCAGCAGCACTGGCGGACATAAAGCTGCTGGACTAGAACGCAGACAATCAAGAGCCGAGCCTGCAAAAGACGGCAGCTTAGTAGAAAGTAGGAAAGTGTTTGTTTCACCTGTCAAAAACGTGCCTTTTTTTTTTGTAAAAATATATTCATTGGGAATTTGCAAAGTACAAAATGTGTAAAAAAAAAGTGCACTAAAAGTGTCATCAAATTCCTTTTTTATCATAACACTTAACAAAAGCAATTAAGAAAGACATAAGATATAAAAATAACTCTGCCCCCCCCCCTTCCCTGTATTTTAAATTTGTTACATCGTTCAAAATTGTGCAACAAAAATGAATTGTAGAAATACAACAGTATATGATAAACTAAAAAATAAATAAAAAATAAACCTAAGTTCGTAGATCTAAGGTTTCTTAGGTCGTCAATCATAAGGGTCTATCAGTGGTAGGATACCTGACAGAATACAGTATATAAGGGTTAGGTATGTGGAAGACAAGCTTGACCTATCGCCTGTGTGTGCTCTCCAGTGGAAGAGGTGTTGCCCTGCCCGCAGCCTCCTGTGACATACTCAAAGACGCAGGAGGAGCCACTTTGACCCCAGTGGGATTATAAAGTTGCTCCGTGCCTGCTGGGTGTGGAGGTTTGCAGCTGCTAATATGTTGCCACTATATAAGGAGATAACGTGTGACATATTTGTGAGTAAGTTAGTTCGTCTATTTCATTTGATATGGACATCACAGCAGCATTAAGACCAGATGCACTGTGTTGAGTGTTTGTTGCGAATAATTTACAACACCTGTCCAAAGGAGGCTTTATTTATAACAAGTTAAAATAATTAAATTGGAGGCACTCTGGTAGCTCACTGCGTAGACCATTGAGGTCCTTGCTGCAGTGGCCGGGGTTTGAGTCTGGTCCAGGGCCCTTTTTTCCTCATGTCATCCCCTGTCTCTGTCTCTCACTATCAAATAAAAATATATATATATTGTGTTGCATTTTCAACCGCTTTCGGGTTGTTCTGCAGCCTCTAAGTGCCCAAACAATGAATATATTTTGGGCACTTTTACCATTGTCCGTCAGATCCGATGACTATTGGACAAAGGTTCTGGGTCAGATTTTAAACCCAAGATGTCCTGACAGATGTTTGTGTCTGTCCATCTGTACACTGCATGTTTATTATAAGTATCTCTTTGTGTGTTTCCAGGGCAGACAGTTCCAGGAGGACAACAGGAGCCGTGTGGATCAGGAGGAGATTGTGAGGCTCCAGGTGCTGGTGAAAACCCAATCACAGCAGACCGGGGCCCTCAACAGAGCGATTGCCCTCCTGTCCCATCAAGGAGGCCACGTCCTGCCCCCGGGCCGGGCCCCGCTGCCCCCGCTCGCCGTCAGAGGCCACACCCTCAACCCTGAACTTGATGAGTAGTCAGTTCAACAAACAGCTGACACAACAACCTGTTCACATGTTACAGCAGCTTCATCACTGCTTCTTTATATTCTAATTAGTTCCCATGAAAACCTTCATAAACTAGTTGTGTTTGTTTGTCCTCCAGCGCCTCCACCTGGAGGAGAGGAGCAAAGAGCATCAATCTCAGCAGTCATTTATTATCAGTAGTCTTTTTTTCAAGATACTATACTTTTCATGATTTCTTTCGACCTAAATTGCCATGACTTTTTTGACATACTTTATTATGGCTTATCTTTTTTTTTAGAGATAGATAGATAGATATATATATCTCAACCAAAACTAAAGAAGACTGTCAAAAAAAAACAAACAGGATAAAACAAACAGATTTATTTGCAGCTCTGACATCGGAAACATTAAACGCATCACAGGTAATTTCATCCTTATTGTGTCAAACATGCTGATGTTGCAACAAACCCAACAAACCCACTCACAGGCATCGATACACAGTGAAAACTGAAGAAACGTGTATAAACCGCAGGCATCCGTGAGAATTCACACAGAGGATTTCCAAAAATAAAAGCTCTTAGAGGTACTTGGATTGATTCGTTGTTTTGATATATCGAGCACAAAAACATCACAACTTCTGGTCTCTTTTGCCTCTGCTTTGTAATCTATAATCTATAATGCATGAATATTTAGGAGCTCATAAACTTTACAGAGGATCAGACAGAAGAGTTTATAACAGGCACAACATGACTCTTCAAACTGTGTAAACTTTCAAAGTGAATTCAAAAACGACCAAAGACCATGTAAAACGTATGGAAGAGATGCTCTCTGGAAAAACATGATTGAAGACAGAGAAAATGAATGTCAGAGGACAATCTGAAGAGCAACGCAAGAAGAAAAGCTTAGATATAAGCTGACAAATTGGTTTGGAAGATTGTCACAATAAAAGGCATCGTCTATCTAGAGGTGAGGTGCACGGAGAATTTGGACTTCAATCCTCAAATAGTAAGAAAACCACCAAAACAAAATGTCTTGCCATTGTTGATGCGTTTTAGGAGTTCATTGTGTCCTTGCTCTATTTTCGAAGTTTTCCGGTAGATCTCAAGGAACAATTTTAGTGTTTCATTAATAATTTTATTAAAATGAATAAAATACTTGCCAGTCATATTGATAAATAAGGCTGCATTGTATTTATGTCGGAGTCATTTCTCTTTAAGTCATGATTTAACCATACTTTTACCAAAAATATGGGCACTTTTCAAAAAAACAGAGTAGAAATGACAACCTTGATTACTGGTAGTCAAGGTTGGTAAGCTTTAAGACATTTAAAGACATGTATGACACATTTTAAAGCTGCATTAATCTAATTTGTATTGTAACAACTGATTGTGTGATGTGAAAGGTGGCACTCATAGTGAGCATATAGTGAGAATGATTCCTCATGATACAAAGACTTTTAGCATCTTTTAACTCATTGTTTTGGTTTTATGGCACATTTAGTGTATGCTTCAGTTACAACCCCCTATTCAGCAGCAGCAGGCTTCCGTTTTCACCAAACAAACGTTAATCAAACCACTGCACACTCTCTGTCCAGCAACAAAACAGCAGACGGACAAAATGTGCATCTTGCTCGAGACATGACTGGAACATTTAGCGGCTATAGAGCCAGATATTTTTCTTAGGCATTGAAGGAGACTAAAACAAATTTAAAAGGAGAGTGACAATTGCAATAAGATTCATAATAAGCACTCAAACTTTACTCCAACGGGATGAAATTGTTTAGCAACTCTGGAAGGTGTTAATGTTTGTGTGTGTAAGGTGTGATATGTTGTGTTCTGAGCTTGTTCCACTGCACCAAAGTTGTCAAAAAAATTTGAACCACTTGCTTAACTGTAACATGACTTGCTTCACTAGTTGGAGTAAAGAAAACAAACAAAATAAACCTAAAGAGGATGTAAAGAGGATTCCACCATGTTGCTTCTGTAAGTGTTTAGAAATACGTAACCTGTACATTACAATTACACGACTTAAGACCAAAACAAAAAAGGTAAAATCTACAGATTAGAACAAAAACAGTAAGCAAGTTGACTAACAAACAAACCAAAATGATAGAAACAGTATTTATTGGGAACTTTAACTCAATTATGGAATGGGATTGTTACAATGTGAGCAAGCTCCTTTTGTCTTCATAGACAGCAAATTCATATTTTGACAAACTGAAAATCAAACAGCGGTGAGCGTTTCGTATGGCACTGAGATCAGCTGCTGGCAGGCGACTTTGTTAGGCTTTCAAACGAAAACCCAACACAAAATAAAAACACATTTTTCTATTTGTAAAGGCAGTTTTTCCTCTGACTGAACAGCAGAATGAGGTTCAGCTCTGGTGAAAACAAACGCTTGTTTGTCATGCTTCCTCTTTCAAAAATTTGGCACACTGGTAGAATAAACATAGGCGACGGTGAGGTGAAACCAAAGCTCCATGATTCTTTAACCTAGGATTGTTTTGGGGGATCCCGTGAGTACAATGCTAAAATTGTACTGATAAAAAGGGATTTAATCAAATATTAAAATTCAACAACCTATGATCTTTAAAAAAGGACCACAACAGTGTTTTACCATTAATAGGCCGCACTCACAGTATACTTAACATTACTTTTGACCCATCGGGCAGCCCCTGGTTTTAGTACAATTTGAAAACCAACCTGCAGTAATCCTACTATTATGCAGCTGCTAGCTGGGACTGCTATGTAAAACCTCCCCTTAGCGCAGTGAAGGATACAAATAAGGATTTAGCTGCAAACAGGCGGCAAGCGCAGTGATCATTTCCCTCGTTTCTGGTGCACTTCAACTTCGCTCAAAATCTTTCATGAAGTAAGGCAGATCGAGGTGTTACTTGATATAATGAATACTGATGAGTTGCACTTAAAACAAAGAGATCATCTCAGGCTATTCTTTGACATTTAAATGATTCTTTCTTTGTAAATTTAGATCAAAATGGGTTCTAAAGACGGATGTTTTTTTTTGCTGTGCACAAGCATAGCGTCATGGTACAAAACATTTTATTTACGATATGCCATGCCCTCATGAGGTTTTCTGCACAGCAGCAGTTATATGGTCTGTTATGCAATGGAAAAACAAAGTGTTAAGCAACAACACTCAACAGAAATTGGTCCACAGTAACGTCAATTGTTAAGCCCAAAAAGTATTAAACAACTTCTACTGTACTTCTTCAAGAGTTTCTAAGTGTATTTTCTTCATGTCAGAGACACATTTTGTTGATCAATTTGTATTTTTTGGAGTTATTAACACAACCGAGCTTAAGAGCACTAAAGCAATGAAGAAACAAATTACAAATATGAATGCAGTTCAGATCATTTTCTCTTGGTGCAAAGGATGTAACAAAAATATGGCAACAGAAATAATAATCTATGTTTTATATTTAATACATATAAATAGTTGGTCACTTTATATTCTTACAACATTGGTCATGTATGGGGCCTTAAAGCGATATTTCACTTTGTCTGATTATCTGTTATAAAGAGGTGAGAGGTCATAATGAAAAATCAGCTGCCCCGAGAAGCTGACCTCACCCGAATGGCATATTGATGCTAATAAGATATAATCATCCTCTCCACTCATAAGTTCATTTAACCTTTTTATTCAATGTGTTTATTTGGACTTGCATAACATGTTTGTTCTGTAAAAACCCAGTATAATTTTCGGCTTTCGATTAAAATGATTTCATTTTCTATAAGTGTTAGCAAATAAAGGGGACATTGCTTTACCAGAGTAGCTGATTTTTGTTGCCGATTTATCTCAAACCCCCACAGGGATCAAAGTCTGTTCCGCCACAGTGGAATAACGCTTTAAAAGCCAAGGCAGTAGATCAGTTTGGAACAATATCCCGGTCCAGGACACTCTATGAATGATATACACATATGTAGGCTTCTTTTTCTCTCCACTTCACACGTGTCATGCTGTACCCATATTAGTCAATATGAATGGTATACTATCTGCAAATCATAATCAGCCAAGTCTGGCAAAAACTCAACGGCCACAGCAACCTAGAAAGCTAAAGCTAGTCTGGATAACAAGGCGTTGGTGTTTTGGCGAGAATGGTAAAAAAAAAGCATTTTTTCATTTTTAATTCATGTCCGTTAGTGAAACATTGTGAAAACATCAGCTGCTTTTGTTAATAAAGGCATTACGCTCGTAGCTACTGCTAACACTGCTAAGCACTATGTTAGCTAGTTTGTGGCTAGCTAGCTACATAAGCTGCTAATTACTTGTGCAAACAGGAAGTCCGTAACAGTTAGCAGAGATTATCATATCAACATTTATTCCAAGGTTTTTTTCTAAAATGAGGGTCAAGATTAATATTCAATACATAATAATCATTAACAAGTTGCCATGAACAATCTACTCTGACCAGGCTGGTTACGAAATATAAAATACCCCACAGAGGCTATTTAACCTCCTCTGCTGCGTTTCGGGGGTATCTCTATGTTCTATTTAACGTTTCTAATATAAAGTTTGATATTTATCTGCACAACTCATTGTGGATTAAGCTGGCATTACAGTAAAGTTAGCTTTAGAAGCCAACAAGCTGGCATTAGCTTAACAAACTAAACGAGCAATAAACCGGGAACAGCACCTCACACCTCACTCAAACACCTCCACCATGACTCCCTGGCCAATATATTAAACACGAGTTAGTGCATGTTTTACCAAACAGACAAGCCAAACAAAACGGCTTGGAACACTGAAAAAATATCTTATATCGCTAGTACGGGTACAGCATTGAAAAACTGTGTGAAGTAGACAAAAAAAAACATACTGGTCATACAGCTGCACGCTCTGATCCAGGAGGAAAGGTTTCAGGAGAGGACCATGACTGAGGCAGATTTACACAGACACACAGCCTTAAGCTCTTCATGCCCCAGATCAGACAGCCGAGGCACATTATGTGTCTTAAAGTGATGAAACTGTCCCCTCCTGTTTTAATTTCCTCCTAAACAGAGCTCAAAGGCAGACAGGCTGAGACTTGTATTACCTTGAATATCCACCAGAGGGAGACAAGCTTGTTTCACTGCCCTCTGGCAGACAGTTTGGAAGAAGAAAGAAGACTACAGCAGGGAGGAGAAGGAAAAGAGGAGCGTAAGGTGGTTAACGATTTGTTTTAGAGAGAAGAGGGTGAACAGGGGATAGATGAAGAACCATGCAATCAAAGATGACAGAGGAGGAGAAGGTAAAAGAAGTAGGGAATGTGGCGAGTAGAAAGGACAGACGACAGAAGCGCTGACTGGTCATTTTCTTCTCGATCTAGCATGCACATTTCTTCTCATTGGGCTGCGCTTCGCCAAGCTTTGTGGCCCCGTTGCCATTGGCTGGCTCGGCAGGCGGTTTGTCGACGCACTGCTCCATCCTCTTCATGACCAGGTCCAACAGAGTTATCACCGCCTTGTCCACCTCCGATCCCGTCGCTGCACTCGTCTCAAAGTACGGGATCCTGTGGGCAACAAGAACAGAAGTATTTGTTTAAAAGATGGGGTTTTTTTTGGATGTTTTCCCAATTATTCCCATCAGTTTTGTAATTGGTTTCATTTAATTTCTATTGAAATCATCTTGGATAGACTTGGAAATCCATGCATAGTCCATAAGAGACAGCAACGAGGGACATTTATTGTTTTGTCAAAGCTTCATAATTATCTCTGGTCGTGAACTCATCTTTAGTGCTCCTCCAAATATTTGCCAAATTCAGCCATTGGTGTATTAATCGGATTATACAGTTTAGCAATTAGTCTGCATAGATTTAAAAAATCAACATTTCTTATGCTGAATGAACCTCAGGAGGCTTTGTAGGGACTAGCAGGGACTGTTTGCTGGAGGGGGTTGTTCTTTCACATCATAACATTTCACACAAGGTTAAACAAACTCGCAGGACAAGAAAGCAAAAACTTGTGATGAAACTTTGGTGGACTCTGGATTACAAACACAGAACTCCAAATTTAAACTTTCTTACATGCATTGCCCTCGCCCTGTTCATGCTAAACAGTTCCCCAGAGTTTAAGACAGATTTGTTCACTTCCTGGAACAGGCCAGTTAACACCAGACCGAGGTCTTGGCTGGCTGGAATGACACCAGGAAACGTTTGTTTTTTTACCTTGTCTAACAGGAAGTCATTTGTTGAGTGCTGCTCTGCACTGTTGTGTCCCGTTTCACTGCTCGTCTTACAGTTGGCCTGCTCTTTATTGTGTGTTTACTGTATTACAGTTATAATGCAATATTAAAAAACCTGTTCAGGATGTACCCCGCCTCTCGTCCAATGTCAGCTGGGTTTCAGGTCGAGCCCCCCCCACAACCCTCTAAGGATTGGCCGTTACAGATAATGCATAGATAATAACAAGAAGAAGCACAGGAAGAAGAGTCACGTGTGTAATTTGAAAGTTAAGGCCCTGTAGGCAGTCGCAGTTTGTATAACTGTGCCACCTGTGCCCTTGACCCCCTCCCCTCTTCCTTAGTCAAGGCCTGCCTCCCCACACTCTCCTCTCTCATCACCAACATCAACTCCTCACTGTCTTCAGGTCTCATACCCCCCACACTCAAGATCGCTGCTGTCACCCCCGTGCTGAAAAAACCTGGTCTTGACCCCGACATCCCCAACAACTACTGGCCCATCTCCAACCTCCCCTACCTGTCCAAAGTCCTTGAGAGAGCTGTTGCATCACAACTCAAGTCCCATCTCAATCTCCATAATCTCTAAGAACCCTTCCAATCCGGCTTCCGTTCAAAACACAGCACAGAAACCGCCCTACTGAAAAATCACAAATGACATACTCTCTGCTGACTCTGGATTCCTCACCATCCTCATCCTCCTTGGCCTCAGCACCGCCTACACTATCAACCACTCCATCCTCCTCCATCCTCCTCTCACGTCTCCAGTACTCCCTTGGCACTGCCCTCTCCTGGTTCACCTCATACCTCTCAGACCGGCATCAATTCATTGCAATAAACAACTGTAAATCCTCCACCTCCCCAGTCATCCACGGTGTCCCCCAAGATTCCGTGCTTGGTCCCCTCTTCTTCATCATTTACATCCTTCCCCTTGGACAAATCATCCGTCGTCATGGTCTCAACTTCCACTGCTATGCTGACGATACCCAACTCTACTTCTCCACCAAGACCATCACCTCTGTCACCCACTCCACTCTCACCACCTGTCTCACTGATATAAAATCATGGATGCAACAGAACTTTCTCAAACTCAACTGCAACAAATCTGAAATACTCATCATCGGCCCCAACTCCCTCACCCGTTCAGCCCAGTCCTTCTCCCTCAACATTGATGGCTCCATCGTCACCCCCTCCACCCAGGTCCGCAACCTCGGTATCATCCTCGACTCCACCCTCTCTTTTCTACCCCACGCCAACCACATCACCAAAACTGCCTTCTTGCACCTCAGGAACATTGCACGCCTCAGACCCTCCCCGTCCTCTGCCACCACCGAAATTCTCATCCATGCCCTCATAACCTCCAGACTAGACTACTGCAACAGCATCCTCTCCGGTTCTCCCAACAAAATCCTCAACAAACTCCAATATGTTCAGAACTCTGCCGCTCGACTGCTCACTTCCACCCGCCGCTATGATCACATCACCCCGGTCCTTCGCAACCTCCACTGGCTCCCGGTCAAATTCAGAATAGACTTCAAAATACTACTCACCACCTACAAAGCCCTAAACAACCTGGCCCCTCCCTACCTTTCAGACCTCCTCCCCCTCCACGCCCCAACCCGTTGCCTCAGGTCCGCCGGTGAAAACACTCTGAAGACCATCAGAACCAAGGGCCGGACCTGGGGTGACAGGGCCTTCTCAGCTGCTGCACCTCCCCTCTGGAACTCCCTCCCCATCCACATCCGTGAGGCTTCCTCCCTATCATCATTCAAACAAGCCCTCAAAACCCACCTCTTCAAACTCGCCTTCACCTGCTAACCCCGGCACCCTACCCTCCATTACATGATCCATTCAGCACAGCTTCTCCAGTTATTTTTTTTAAATTAAATTAATTTATTTTTTTGTTCCGTTTGTCTCTGCCTTGTAAAGCGTCTTTGAGTATCTAGAAAAGCGCTATAGAAAATTGATTTATTATTATTATTATGAAGAGTATAAGATGTAAAAAACCTACCCGTATTTATCAGCCAGCTCCTTGGCCTGTTTCTCCTGAACCTCCCGCTGGTCGGCCAGGTCGGCCTTGTTTCCTACCAACACAATATCTGGATTCTCACAGTAGGCATTGGCCTGTAGCTGGCCTGGAAATGAATACAAATATACAACAAATGAGGTGCAAATGTAGAACAGAAAAACTGTATCTTTGTACAGCTGAATGTGTGACAGGTGTATCTGGGGGAGCTTGAATAAAAGAGAAGACGGCACCGTAGAGGGATGCTTTGATAGACGAATCATACCTCAAGCTAAAACAACGCAGATTTCTGAACACACAAAGAAAATGTGTGAGGGTAGAAACGTACTCATCCAGTTTCTGACATTGAGGAAGCTCTGCTGGCTGGTGAGATCAAACATCAGCAGGAACCCCATGGCATCCCTGAAGAACGCAGTTGTCAGGCTGCGGAACCTGGAACACACGCACCAAAAGAAAACAATGAACACCACAGCTGAGATCTGAAGACTGAGCTGAACTCTGTGGTTCCCCTCACAGTAATGAAATACTACAATATAGAAAGTGAACTGAAAAACACAAAAAAAATCTCTGAAATATTATAATTTTGAGAATTTAAAATTAAGATATTAAGGCCAACAACAATGTTTTTAGTGTGTCTTTTAGTTTTAGATTGTCTGACATCTCTTGTTTAAAGTTCCCCTCCAGACATGTTGTTTTGTGACATTTAAGATAAAAAAGAAAGATACTCTAATTATAATAATCCTGTGTGTTTCATATTGTTCTTCCACAATTAACTCACTACCTTATTCCTTCTACCTCACTAAAAAAAAATCCAGAATCTATGAATATGCAAATATTACTCATTTCAAAAGGGTAACTTTTGGACACAAGATGTTGATTGAAGGTGAGCAGAAAGACACTTTCCTTTTTCAGATATGACTGTGAAAACAGTTTCACATCCTTCTACAAAGTCAAACCTCCAAGTGAAGTCACAATAAGCAAAACACATTTTTGAGTGAAAGGTGGACTTAACAAAAATACCTTTTGACCTAAAGCTGCAATAAATTCATATTTTGATATCAACAAGAAAACAAATGACTGTGTGTTACTCTTAGTAATGAACCCACAGAGAATTATCAGCTGACTGCTGCTCTGCTCAGCGTAGTTTAACCAACCCACAACTTTGCTGTTTTGGTTTCCTCTCACCACTCTGATCAGCCTCGTTTTCAGCAGCAGCAAAGTTTTAAAACCCGCTGTACACTAGCTGCTCAGCACCATACAGATAGTTAGAGACCAGCTGTGTAGCATAGTGGAGCATTTAGCAGCTAAAGAGTTGGAGGATACCAAAGACAGATCTAACAACAGAGTGAATATTGGACTTACATTCATCAGGTGGACGCAAACAAGACTCCAAAATAAAAGCTAATATTGCTAATATTCAGACATAAGTCTTAATTGATAAAAACAGTTATGTAATGTATGTTCTGTGGCATGCTAGGCTTCTGGGTGTGACACCAGGACCAAGGAACATTACTCTGTGTAAACATTAATAACTATTCAGCAAATGTGTAATATACGCAAACATCAGGATAAAAGCAGCAGATATCAGGGTGTTCTCACAGCAAACAGTCTGACGAACTAATCACACAAGTGGAATGACGCCTGCAGTGGGTGCTCCATTAGAGGATCACGAAGATCAGTTTATGAAAAGAGGAATTTGTTCCGTTACACTGAGCTGAAGAAATGAAGTTAGAATTATGTAACTAACACTGACTCATCCTGCAATGAGTCATCAGGCCTTTACAAACATGTTCAACAGATCGAGGCCAGTTCCAATTAAAGACCACACACACGCACACACACACACACGATTGACACATGCTGTATAAACAGGCAAAGAGGCGCATAGACACACACAGATACCGATCTGTTGTTTCTCGCTCGACCCCTTCAGTGTGATTATACATGATCGATTTCAGCAATGAGCTTTATCATTCACCGTCTCTTGTCAAAACTTGATTTGCCGTGAGAGACATTTTGCATTGGGGTTAAAGCCAGTTAAAGCCACGTTTCCCTTAGTTTCCAGCTACGTCCCACAAGTCAAGTTGTGCCACAACAGAGCCCCGCTTGAAATTAACACTTAATAAACATTTCAATAATGTTAAAGCTACATTCAAAACCTAATATGAGATGAAATTACTGTTAATTAGACTGTTTTTGCTACATAAAAAACATTTAATCCCATTAAAGATATATTTCCTTCATGGAGATGGAAAGTTTCACCGCCAGACACACGATGACATGTCCCTCTTGGACACAATGATTCTTTCCCCAGTGTATTGCAAGAGATGACAGAGAAGACAGGGTTGACTAGCACTGCTGTAGCGATTCTATACAAAAATTAACAACTGTAACTGCAAACTGTAAAAGTCCCGAGGGAAAGGAGGACACCCAGTCCAGCGTGACGAGCAGCCCACCTCTCCTGCCCGGCTGTGTCCCAGAGCTGTAGGTGAACCTTGAAGGTTTTCCCTGCGGTCGTCCCATTGGGGTTGGCTGCTGTGTACACCTGAGGAGAGAGAGAGAAACAACACGAGTTTAGATTTTATCCATCACATTCTAGCGATTCGTTTTATCTAGTAGGGCCTAATATACCGGCGACCGAGTGTAAACTATCATATCGTTGAAGAAGTAAATTATTATACTATGTCAACCGATTCAAAACGAGCAAGATGAGCTGAAAACTCCCTGTCCTGAAGTCCCTGTTTGTTGACGAGCCATGAGTATAGCCCCGTGAGTATAGCCAACGCTAACTAGGCAGCTGTCTGCAGATGTCAGGCAGCACAAACAGCAGGGCCAGATGACTCTGCTGCTCCGTCTCTGCTGAAACCAACTATTGAACTGGATGTCTGCTTCTCACAGTCCATAGCTGCCCGGGATAACCTGTATTCACGTTTTAGTCTTCCTGAATTGTGCATGTAATAATAAAAAATAAAATAATGAATCGTCTGTACAATGACCGTGACGCTGTAATGATGAACTCTTGTGAGCTGCAGCCGGTTGCGTTCGTGTCTCCGCAGGAAGCCTCGGGCGTCATTCACACCTCTCACTTTCCCAGACGAGGCACTCGCTCTCTTTCAGAGCTGCGTTCACGCCAATCACACTCAGAGCGGTTGGATGAACTCTACAGTGCTTATAGTTCAGTTTTCTAGGTAATAACTGACTTCAAGTCAGAGGGAAAAGGATGACACCTGTACGTCTGACAGTGCGAGTCCTCTGTAGTGGAGCTGGTGCAGCTTGTTATCGGAGCTGAGGATTGCTGGATTCCGACGTTGAGTTTGGGCCACAACTGCACATTTTTGCTGAACGTAATCCAATTTTTCAGCAAAACATACCTTTTTGTTTTTCATTTCATGAAATGAATTAAACTTCTCGTATGCAAAGGATGCAAATCCTCAGTTACTCCATCAAAGAATACGTAAACAAACTCTCCGATGGTCGCACTGACTATTTGGTGTCAGTTGAAATGCAGGTGCAATTCAAGTTAGTCATAATATCTTATTTTAAGGATGATTTTATCTTATTTTTTCAAGCTGAATAATCTTGTAAAACACGCATTTAACTTTTTACTGCAGAGACAATAATAAGTATCAGAAGAATACAAAAAGCCACAATAAGCTACTGATAATGTAAAGCCCAGCAGAAGAAATTAAGTGTAGACTGGTCATCATATTCAGCTGATATGTTCACTATATTTAGCTCAGTTTACAGCAGCTGGAGATTTTGCTTCATTACGGCTCATCAGAACTGTCAATTCTGGTTGAAAGGCTCACACGATAAACAAACGGGTCAACATTCATCTTCAGTCTCCATTTAGAAAGCCCCTAGGAGGAGCCCCTGACAGCACTGAGCTACAGCTGTGATCATACGTGTCCGTTTATGTTTCCAGTCTTGACTCCTGAACATGGGGTGTGATCTTCACACACACACACACACACACACACACACACACACACGCGATTAAGGCAGCATTGTCAGTGCGAAGGCAGAATAGCACCAAGGTGACCACACATCTGACCAAACCGAGCCTGGCCCACTCTCTGATTCAGATTTCTGCATCTCACACTTGGAGATCTCCGTGTATTTACCCTGATGAGATATGAGCAACAGGAATTAAGCTTTTCAACAGGTCTAAGTGACAGTCTAGAGTGGTACTCCACCAAAAATAATTTTCTGAGTATATATACTCATATATACAAGTCAAATATAATGATATCATGATGCGTTCGAATGCAATCGTGTAAAATGTTTGGCGAGAAACTCAAAGAAATACAGTTGTCTGAATACAAGATAGATAGAGACCAGTGGCGGGTTGTGCATGTTATAGCTGGGCCTTCACTGCTGTCCTGCAGCTGAAACACCTCCTAATAACCTCATGATGGCGCCACAGCTTAAATTGTGGGAAATATAATGTTTTCACGTAGGAGACAACTGGCTGTGTGACCTCTGAACCGGAACAAAAAAATACAAAACAAAAAGCAGCTGAGGGACCGCACAAGGCTACGCTAAACTAGCTTAACGGGAAAACAGCAGTAACACGCATTCTGCTACACACTGGAGGGCCATTCAGATATTGGATGTAAAAAAAACAAACCAGTTGACTTAAAGACAAACTCCATCCTCCTTTCTTTGTTGACTAAGAGTTTAATCCGGTTAAATCCCAACTCACAAATCCGTTTCTCCTCCTTCAGCCATTGAGTGTTAAAAAAACAAAGCCAGGTAAAAAATAATAATCTACACCAAGCAAAATGCAAAAAATGTCATAATTTCTTCCATATCTTTCAACTTGAACTCTCACTACTCCAACTAAGCCTCTGATGGCTACTTTAAGTTTCGGTTCACAATAGTCACGTGTTCGCCCACTGACCAATCACAGCACACGCTGCACCTCACTGCAGAGCTGCGCCTGAAAACTGAGCTGCACGTAATGCTGACGTACTTGTAGGCCAGCTAGCAGGCTCTGACACGTCAAAGAATACGCCCAACATGTTAAACTAAAGATCTGATTGGTTGAAGAATATGACAATCAACAATATCGTCCCCATTCACTTAAACTGCAAAGGGATGCACTTGTGAGTCTGCAGGCCTGTGGCCTCTGTTCTTACCAAGAGACACAGAGGTGAAATCTGATTGGATAAAAGCTCTACTTAACACAAGCTGCACTGGAAGCAGAGCAACTGAGGAAGACAGTAGCTGTGCAATGAGAACATAAGATAATGGGAAAAATATTTTCATAAATTATAATACATGTAGTGTATTTAAGAAAAAATGTTAAATTATAAAATAGATATAACTTTGTGATTCTGTTTAGGCCAGCAGAGAAGGCCTTGCAGGCCCTGACGGCCCACCACTGATGGAGACAGATGATGGCCTGTTTAACTTATTAACACCAGCTCCAAGAAGCTTAGAATACATCATTAAAACTACTAATAAGATTTTATTTTAATCAAAATTATTGAACTTAAAATATTTGTATTTATTTATATTCCTGCTAATTTGAATTGTGTGTTTTCATGCAAATATCTACTATAGATGACCATAAAAAGGTAAAAGGTTAATATTTAGACTTTTTGACTGTTTACCTTGACTTGGCCTGATTAAATCATTTTCCAGACTGTTCCTGTACGTCGATGAAACAATTCTGGAGCCTCAAAACCCAGGGTGTAATCTTTTTTCATAGAACAAATTAGTTGTTCGGTCTTATTTTCTCTCTTTGTATATTTAGTATTGCTCCTTATTAAAGCAAAAATATATATTTTTATCAGATTACTCGATTAATCGATGGAATAATAGTAGAATACTCAATAACTAAAATAACTGCCAGCTGCAGTCCTGTAAGAGATGAGAACCTACCACTCTCTTTTCCCTGAAGTCGATGCCGACTGTGGTGATGAACTTGGGGTTGAACTTGTTGTCTGTGTATCGATACAGGAAGGTGGTCTTGCCCACGCCGGAGTCCCCCAGGGCAAGGAGCTTTATAAGGTAGTCATAATCCCCATCAGTCATAGTGATGCCCGCAATAAACCTGTGGTAAACAGACAGAGATGCATGTTAACATACATAACCCACAGAGAAACTCGTAGCCAAAGTTAAGTTAATTATAGGCAGGCTGTGTAAGGTGATGAGAGATGAATAAAAATAGAAGAAAAGACGAAATTGGACACAGAAACTAACACTGGCATCAGATGTTTGAGAAGTTAAACAAGCCGATGAATAGAAAACACACACGTGATGCGCGAATTGTTTACCCACTGTTGAATTATGGAAGTGTGGTCAAAGGGTCGCCCTATCCAGGACAGGACTTTCTGGGAAAATGGTTACTGCGTGAGTGTGTGTGTGTGATCATAGTGTGGGTGGGAACTAGAGTGTGCCTATATATTCAAGTATGCGAAAGCAGTAGAAAATTGTATGTACTACAAGAACATCAGGTTTGTCAAAGGTGCTGAAGAGAAAGTGCATCGTAAACTGAGTGTACCTGAGCATCAGTCAGTGGAGATCAATAGAGAAAAAGGAATGTGGTTTCATGTGAAATTCTTGAACCAAGTGATCCCGTATCTAGTGAGTTGTAGTCTGGGGTCTGTTTGCCTCATGGCTACATGTGGTATATTTAGAAAGAGGATCACAAGACTCTAATTCACTCAGCTGAGAGGAAGCACTAACACTGTGCCTTATTACAGTGAGGACAGTGAATAACTAGGAGCTGTGATCTCCTCACATTGACCTCAGACAGTACGGTGAGAATCAGAGACACTATTCACCAACCAGACTGAAGCAAAGATAGTACGACAGTATAATTTAACAAATGCATTGCCACGCTGATAACTTTGACAACAAAAGCAAAAATGAGCTTCTCTGTGTTGGATTAATGAAGTGAAACCAATATGCAAAGGTTTGCAGAAATGGGCCAGAGTAACGTTGAGTATGTGAAGAAAAACACTGGTCCTTTAACAAGGTCTACAAAGCAGTCCTCATAACTCAGGCTTCCATTAATTGGACACTTTGGCACCACATGACAGTAAACTGAAAGATGTATTGTGTTTTTCTTTCTTCTCTTGCTCTCACACATTTAGCATCCATCAGTCCTGGCTTTGATGAAGCCCCTCTGAGGGTTTGAGGGTCGGATTTAGACAATGGGGAAGGGTGGAGCTCATTGATCTGCTGTCACTGGTGGAAAACCAGGAAGGTTTGCAGTGTGATCACTCAGTCAGTCATGGTTCCCTGAGGGTGAAACCGTTAAAAGCAGCTCGGTCAGCTGACGACAGAGAACAGTACGACTCACAGTCACCAACAAAACAGAACGAAATAAAATGGAACAAAGTAGCAAATTATGTGCGTTCGTGTTCTTAGTCGTGCTGGACCATTTGATTCTGAATTAATTCATAAAAACACATGGCATACAACTAGAGACCCTGTTACGATGAGATCACACCAGCGCCAGTGACTCACAGGGTGCAAAACAATACTGGCATCGCGGTCGCAGCCGGTAAAAAAATATCCAAGCAACATCGCCCATGTGACGACCGGCTGCCAATTCCTCCGTCTTTGAATGCACACAATGTGAGTTATTACACTCATCTGCTATATGTTTCTTCTCCTTAGACCACCCAGCAATTAGTGTAGATGTACAGTACTGCATCCACTACCGCATCATAGTGATCAGTTCACTAAATCACGAAACCGTTCATCTGGAATCGACTCTGCTCCGGCTCGCTGCAAGACATAATGGATATACGCATGTGTGGAAAATGCCTCTCGGCTAATAAGGACTTTTTACGTCATTGTTGACCGAAATTCCTCCGCTATTAATGGAAATGATGTTCCAGACATACAGTCGAACCAGTGCAGTGGTTTGTGGTTGTGCGGCCCCAGTCATGGCGTTCTCTGATCCAGTGTCTCTGGAGGCAACAGTTCCAATCGCTCTCCTTTGTTCCACTCTCTAAAAGGGTCTGTGCTAAGCTCTATAAGCCCAATTCCCCCTACACTCAGTGCACATAAGGTTTTTATTGACCAATTCTCACTTCTTGTCTTTTTATTGTTCCCAAATCTGATCATCCTTTAATTCAAGGCGATTTTAACATTTGCATTTACTGACCGTCAATCCCAAAGGCTCATGATTTAGTTTTATTTACACTGAATCGGCTCTTTCAATCTCATTCATGGGTCCTACTCGTGTACATGGTCATATTCTTCACCGTTTTTACTTTTTTGGCATTCCAGTCTACAATTACCAGATAAATCTCAGATCAAACCGTTTACCCCTTTTGATATATTTACAAAATCCATCTATTTTCTTCATTCTTTTAAAAGTTATCATGAGGACATTTCTGCTTTCTTTCATTCATCTGTTCTGTGACATCAACTTAAGAATATGTTTTTAATGTTGTGTATGTTTTTTTATTTTTTATTTCAAAACAATGTTCAGGGTTTACGCAGAATGAACGACAAGTTACTTTTAACCTCACGTTACTTCGTTAAAGTTAACCACCAGAATGCGTTTGCAGTTCTTGTTAGCTGGTAGCTAGCTAACAATAGCTAACTAGAGACATACGCACCAGCATACACTGATGCAATTCTACATCCATTTGTATTGACTTTATATGCATGTAATGATTTAATATACACACAGTTGCCACTTTATTAAAACTAAATTAGTCAAATACAGCAGCTCAGCAAAGAATAATACTTAAATAAATGTTACAATTTAAGTGTTTTTTAAGTCGTTGATTCATCTTCATGGACATATTGGATGCTGTAGTTTGTGCTGCTGAACTGTACTGCCTTAAGTGCTTCTAATAGTGAGCTTACCCTCATATGATTTATTAAAGGGTTGTTATATTAGACTGCATTATCTTCAGCTAGGTGTACGTAATAAAGTGCCAACTGAATGCAGGTCTAATAACACAATGTATACAACTAACAGAACAATTGGTTCACAGCTTTGCAAAAATCAGGTGGTGGAGGAAAGGTTTTCCCTTATGTCTGCTAAACCTTCTGCCTCAATAACAAGCAAGAACAAAAGCATAAAACACATTAAAAATGTATCTCCTCTCACACACACACACACACACACACACACACACACACACACACACACACGGAGAGGGGGGAAACAAACAGAAAACAAGAGAAACAAACAGAAAGAGAGGAGTCTATAAGAGTCCAGTCCTGCTGCAAAGAGAAGAGATGATTTGAGTTTGTATGAGTAAACCTCATCAGCATCTCTATCAGAAGATCTATCAGGAAGTTGTGTTTTGCTCTTCTGCCGCGGTTATCCCTTACATCTGTGATATTAAAAAAAACAGATGTCACAGCTTTCAGTCGGAATGATTCACAAACAGTCTGCAGCTTTTTAAACTAATAGAGATTTATAGTTATGGGTTATCTATTAAAGGCCTGTGTTGTAAAATGTATAAAAATATGTCTCAGGTATATGACCACATTGAGACACATTCTACATGAACATGCACCGTACATCCACTGTGCAAAGCAGACATTTTTTGGTCAGATTTCTTTTATCAAAAAAGAAACTAAACTCTACTTTTACATCTGAAGCATCAGAAAGGAAACGGCATCTTCCTCCATATCTGCCCCTTTATGATGTCACTGACCGGCCTTTAGAGCTTCAGCACGATGGCTGAGGACACAACAGAATACTGAGTTACTGTTCTGGAAAAACTAGTCCTCTCAAATGTTTGTCTTGCATTCACATTACATGACAGAAAGACAGACTGTTTTCAACAAAACGCACAAGCAAACAAGACTAAGCGTCAACAGATGTGCTTGCTCTCTGAGGGTGTACTCGGGCATGCGAACATGATCGCAATGACAATGTATATTATGTTCCCTGGCTTGGCTCACTCTTACACGGATTGCATATAAATTGATATCGTGGGTTGTATCAGAGTATATCGCATTACTTTTCACAGGTATACGAACATTTGCACTGGCACACAGCACACAGCGGCGAAGACGGTAACATCCCAGCCACACACACACACCACGTCGTCCGTGTTCAATTCCAGTAAAAATGTGTATTGGGGGAAAGTAGATTATAAAGCTGTGATGAGTGTTGTGTTCAAATGTAATCTTGTAAAATGTATTTTTTTGCCAGACGCATGAATAAATACATTTGTTTGAAGGAAGTGTTTTCACAGAAATATAACATTTTAGAGAGAGAATTGTGACCTGTTTAACTTCCTAACACTAGCTTAAAGCAAACTTATGATACATAATTAAAACTACTAGCGCCGAGATTTATTTTTTAATACAAAATACAATCATTTATTTCCTAAAAATGTGTTTTATGCAAATAAACCCTTATAGGTGACAATAGCAAAGTAAACAATGTTTTGCACTAGTTTAGGGATGGTTGATTTTTCAGGACAGTGAAAAGAGTGAGTCTGGGTCCTTGTAAGCCTGACTAAATATAAGGGTCACATGTGATTACCTGTTGACAAAATGACTATAATTGTTTCATTTTATGCTAAACAAGTAATAAATAGAAGATAATAGATACATGTGTTTTGGTTGTAGTTACTCTTTAACCATAGAGGTGAAAAATCTAAACGCGGTCATAGGATTAATTTTCTTAAATTCACCTGACAGACCCTGAGTGGTATTTCATGTGCTGTTCTAGACACACTTAGATTTATTACACACTGTGCATTCAATATGAAAAAAGTGCAGATTGTGTGGAGGTTTACAGCATGTTTGCAGCAATGACGCACAAATACGACTCCCATACGAGATGGGAATTCAAACCTTCTGACCTTAGCAAGCTGACGTCATAGCGTAACCGTTTAGATAATGTAAAAGACTGGATGTACTTATTTTTGTCATTTATTTTTGCCAAGACAGAAGTCCTGATCATTAGTCTTGAACACCTTTCAGAAGAACAACTCACTACTAACTAAGTCAGCCACTATAAATCTTTTATTCGACTGTGTCTTGAGCAACATGTAAAGCCATGTTTTTATCAAATGAGTAATAACTCCAGAATAAGACAGCATCTATCATTCAGTTACACATTGTTAGGCATACTCTCACATCTTTGCAGCTTGATAATTGTAATGCCTTGATTACTTGTGCACTACAATACAAATGACCATCAGTTTACTCATCATGGGCAATAACACTGACCAGAACAAAGCTTTTTTTAAATATTATCACCCAAATCATGGCTATATTGCAATGGATTACCAGATATAGTGTTCACCAATTTAGCTTAGCATACTAGCATGCTAACATTATTGTGGTGCTAATGCTTATGTCCCTTCAGCCTTTTATTTCCCAAATCTGAAAAGCACTATCTGCTTTTTGCATAGAACATGCTTCACAAATTAACTATCATTATAATTATCATAAAAAATTCAGTCCTGGAAAAGGTAAGAGGGACGGTGAAAGGAAAATGATTATTCATTGCTTTATGAAATTGTTTTTCGAGACCATAATACTGAGGAGGGAAAGAACGAAACAACAGCATATACTTACCCCAATGCCTTCTGTTCCTCATCATCTACAAATTACTGCTGATGAGAAAAGAGGGTGTTGTGTCTTTGGGGTTCATTAGATATTTATACATAATGCAACGTTGATCCTTTAAATAAATCAATAAATAATTCATATCAGTGTAGTGCGGTTTAATCCAAATCCAAGTAAGACTTCCAAACGAAATGTATCCTCTCATAAGACCAGATGGCTCTGATGGCTCTGTTGTAGAGTGCACAACAACATGTTTTGGTTTTTAGATTTTTGGAGGATTTTGAGGTGAGTCTACAAACAAGACATCAGATAAAGTCATCATCAGTGAATCTGTTTCAGGTGGGTTTTTGAATCTGATGGCACTAGTTTGTACAGTTAAAGACCCCAGGAAAAGCTATGGATGGAATTTTTTAAAGATTTTCATTGTACTACTGAAAGCAGCAGGGGAGAGACGAATGAGAAATTTAGGGGGAGATCGTCATATCGTTTTTTTGGTACCACGAGGATTTTAGATAGATAGATACACACATACACATATATATATACACACATACACATATATATACACACACACGCACACACACACACACGCATACACATACACGCACACGCGCACACACGCACACACACACACACACACACCAGTGAAACCCCTTTTTTAAGTTACAGATTTCAGTTCTGGTTTGCAGTACCTGTAGCTACTGGTGGCACTACAAAGTGCATTTTTATACTCCAGGTCCCAGAATTCTGCTAGAAATGATACACGTCGTGACCACTGGGTGTAGAACTAAGCAACCACTCTATCGGAAATACAACACAAGAAGAACAGCAAAAAATAGCTCATTGACAAATACAAATGACATAATCTGCTGCTGTAAAAGTCACCCACGGTTTGCCAGTTGAACACTTTTAAGGAGAAGCAGCAGCAGTAAGAAAAATTGGTTTGCATTATCAGTAATTCATACAGCTCTGATATGGCTGCAGGAGAGGTCTTCATGATGTGGGACGCTTCTATGAATTAGACAGAATTGCTAAAAGTAACATTTAAGTGCATGCATTGTTACCAATGAATTCCTTGCGCGCGTTACGGCAATTTGAATCACGCACTGGAATGGCGGACTACGCCACTAGGAATGAAGAATGCACATAAAGAGGTATTTGCAAAATGTAAATACAAAAATGGTATTTGAAATAATGAAGATCTCACAGACCATAACTTCAACATATGAAGTCAAAAGCATTGAGGTTGCTTGCATTTCAGATACGGTTGCTTGTATTTTCCCAAACTGCGGTTTAAAAACTTTTGTTTCCCAAGAATCTAATATATATTAAAAGGTCAGCAGACATTTGTCAGAGACCTTTATGTCTGACCGGGGCCGCTGAATCATCTTAAACAGGTCAGACAACTGATTTGTTTTCCTTCTATTCTGCTGAGGGCCTTTGCTGTCGTTAAACAAATCTATTCTCCAGAGTGAACGATCAATAACCGCTAACATGGATGAGGATTGACCCTTGATTATCTCATTTGTCCAGACATCCTCCAGGTTCACCTCTCGGATTGTTCGAAACCTTTCACACCCACTTAGCAAAGCGCCGAGGCAAATTCGATACGGCACAACAGAGAGATCACTGAAGTGAGCCTAAACAGCAGCTGGGTGGCCTGCTGTGTACAAAAACCTCAATTACTACTATTTCCTCGAGCTATTCGTATAAAGTCACGAATAAGCCATCCTCTGCATGCGCAAAGAGATGCTTTCATCCACCCAGGTTCTGTTTTCGGTCACTGGTTTCAAAGAGGGACCAGAGTCTGATTACATTCATGAGTCCATTGGCTTATTGACTCAAAACCCGATCAGATATGACACACTCGACTCAGGTGTAAGGTATCTATTTATTTATCCACCTGTGAGACCCACCAGGACTTCCTCAATCTCTCCTTAATCCCACAACAGGAGGTGGGCTAACGTCTGTACAGACAGCACACACACAGCTGGATCCGAAAGGGCAGGATGGATATAGGAATACAGGGCGGCAGAAGAGGATGGATGAGGAGGTCAATACTGCAGGTCTAAAGCAAGGCACTAACACTGGCAGGCTGGTGGTTCAAATCTGGAGTTCACTGGGATATTATGGAAAAAGTGGCAGATTTACATGTATCGTCTCGTGGATATTCTTGATCTCCAGGGGATGAATCCTAAAGATTTTGATGACCCCCTGACCTTTTTATCTAGCGCCATCATGTGGTCAAAAACATCTATAGCCTACAGCTATGCTAGCGGCTCAGGGAGGCTGTACTTATACAGTTAAAGTGTTTTATTTATTTATGTCCATTCTGAACAACTACACATAAAGACTGGTGACTGAACAGATTGTGTTTACAGTACTGCAGTAAAAACAAAACCTGTGACATTTCCATCTAAACCAATATGTTCTGCTGGTCTCTGTCCATGGTCGATTTAACACAGCGGTGATCCAGCTCACAACAGGCCATGAAAGATTTTCCATTTTTTCAGTCTGGTACTTCTCTGCCGCCGAACAGGAAGTGATGGCTTTAATGATTTCTTTGCAATACTACAGAATTGTTAAGAACTATTATGTGGTTCTCATGCACAGTGATAGTGCCACCTCCAGAAACCCAAACTGCACAACAGAAAATGCAAAGTAGAAAATGTCACTGTTCCCTTTGTTTTGAAGTGATTTTTGGGAAGTGAAGTGCAATTGAACCAGAGAAGATGCCAAAAATGGAGACCGAAAACACGAAAGAGGCACCAACAAGTCACATTACAACTAGATGAACAATTCCCAATATGAAGTTCTTCCTGTCCCAACAGAAATAAACTAACTCTTTCAAGTGCAGAAACTAAATCCAACCACATGAAACCTGATCGAATACAATCAGAACAGAACACTGTTACTGAGGAATTCAAACTAATTAGGAGCATTTGGCGGCAACCTCAGGTCTTATGACTCTAACAGTCCTGATGTGTTTAGTTTAACCTATTTATATTTGACAGCCGTCGCCTTGTTTACAACAAACTGATGAAAAACACCAAAACTACAGGCAGCAAGAGAGGCTGTGTTTAAATTCTGACTACAGAAATCAACACGACACCGTCGGAGAAATAGTTTTACCTGAGAATACCAACTCTATTGGTCTTTTTGAACTACAAATAGGCCCAGTCCGTGAGTGGTGTTAGATACGCACCATTTTTAGCTGGAAAAATACAAAACAGCAAAGAGGGACAAAATAATTGATTCATTTAGGCTAGGAAATCTATGTAATTTGCAAACCTGGAATCAGATCCAAAATAGAATTAGCTTTCAGACTGTAACAAGTAGCCAATTAGTTGACAGGGGAGACAGATCCAGTTCATTTCGTTCACCCACGATTAGCAAAACACCAATAAACGACTCTTTTGGTTCTGTATTTTTGAAATACTCCACATAGCTATATATTTCTGTGAAAATTATAGATCCAACACAAAACTGACAGGCGGGACTGAGGAAAAGTCGAAGTATGTAAGTATAACTCGTGATGAAAGAACAGGTGTTAATACTAACTTTAATGCTAGCACAGGTGAATCCTAAAACAATGACTCTTTTCCATTGGGCTGTCCCAGTAAGTTATAATAGTTAGCCAGTATGAACAACACCAGGCTCCTGAAACTGAGACAGCTTCATGTGTGTGATGAGTCATCTAGTCTACTCCATTTCTACTGTCTGGTCTATTAGTCTCCACTCTTTTCAGTTGTGTTTTAGAGAGCAACATATGTGCGGTATACGACTCTTTACTTTTGTTTTCCACCTAGCTCGTTTCTCCTTTTCCTTGAGTCTACTCTGTTTTATTGCTTATTGAGTTGGCGGTCATGTGATCTGTGAGCTGGCTGAATTTGTGGTCCCATTGTTGGCCCCAGGACAGTAAAACACACAGCATCATTATCAGGTGGAGAGCCCACCCTGCTCTCTGGTGTCTCCTGGGTCCGAAAGCAAAAAATACATTTAGCACAATCAACTAGCGTTAACACTTCTGAAAGTATACCGATTGTCTACACATGCTGTTCTTGCTTTTTAATGATTGGAACAGTGAATAAAGACCTACCCTGCCTCCAAAAAATATTAATTTTGGTCAAATTAAGCTTCTTTCCTTCAAAAACTCTGCCTTGAAAGTCTTTATGAACATATTTTGTACATCATCTTCCACCTCATCATTGACACTAAATGATTTCAAATAAACTGTTGAAAACATGAATCTTCCATCTTCAGTCTTAAGTCTTTATCAAAAGAAAATAGCATCAATAATATGAAATTCATTAAGAATGTTCAAGTTTAATATGAAGTATTTAATAGAGATTACATTTCACAATAAGGTAGTCAGTTGCTACAATAATATTCTATTTATTATGCCTCTTACATAAAATAGAATCAGTGACAGTTCTGCTGCAGATATAGAGCAGTTGATGCTGATATAGCGCTCTGTGGCCACTGGCCTCGTTTTACCATACTACACTTACTACCCACAGGAAATGGTTTCAGAACCACACCGCCCACAACATCGGCAAAACCCATTTTCGGGCAAACAGAACCACAAACAGGACATGGTCACAGTGTGAATACTGAAAATGTAAAGAAGTGTAACTTGTTCATTTACTACTTCATGAAGAAAACAGACTTAACTTCTCGATTGTTGATATTAACGCCGACTAAAATCCGTTTTTACAGCCATTTAGTCTGCTTTCTGCAAGTTATGTCTTACTGATGCTTCCCGTTTCTGTGATTGTGCAAACTTTTTACGTAGTCTGCTGCTGTATGGCCCCGTCAGCGCCGAGTTAAGATTTTGGTAGGGCAAATTAGTGAAAAAAAAAACTCCACTATGTGATGTCTTTTTCAAGAACAAACACACGTCTCTGTTCTCCACTGAATAGACAGAAGGGAGTTACATTCTACCAATATGTCACATGTCTGACTCGGTAAACACATGTGCAGAGAGGACAGAGTGGGGTGATGGAACTTAAAGCTGACACTTTGGTTTACTGCTATGTTTTGTTATGCTCATCATTCACTGACAGATAACAGTTTTATCAGTCCTCGGCCAAGACATAAAATATGGGTCTTTTAGAGCATTAGTGTTGGATAGTTAGTTTATATTATTTGCCTTTTTCTTAATTATTGATTTAAGCCTAGGTAGACAAAATAAACCTCGTATTTTCTAGAATATTAGTAAAGTTGGTGTTTTAAGTAAGGAAACATTGCATAATAATAATTAACATAAAATAAGTTTGTATTATAATTTAGTGCCTCAAAGTTTATCCAAGAGCAAGATATCAATAGGATCATGTTTCAGTGTTTTATTACCACAGGGTGTTTCAAATACTTGAAATAAACACATATCAGATATCACATATTATTTTCAAAATGGCTTCTGTATTTTCACTATTTTGCATGCGTGCCTTAGTCAAACATTTACCTCAGAATCTCCTCTGCTATAAATCATGAAAAAAGGGACACTGATACGAGAGCAAGAGAGAGAAATTCCACAAAGACACTTTCAGTCACATCCAGTGAACCCTGCAGCTAATTACTGTTTTCTAACTACAGACTGTACATGACATTATTTCCCCTCTGTAGTCAAACCGGTTTTAAGATAATGCTGTTTCAACGGAGCTAGTGGGCTGTTTCTTCTACACAGACTGTTAGACGTTCAGTCCAATTCAAAAGTCACAAAGTGTTCAGTGAAAGGAAAGTGTGCCCTGGATGATAATTAAATACATAAAACATCAAAGTACCTGACCTGACAAGAGTACAAAGTCTGCTGATTTGTTTAATTATTGGTTTTACACTCATTGAGCGAGTCTGCTATATGTTGTTTCTGGTGAAATGAGCTTTAGAAAGTTAAAGGTGCTTAAAAAAGGGAAAGATTTAGTGGAGTAACCCGAGTCTACCTGAGCATAGGATGAAGTCACTTCCCTGTGTGCGTTGTTATCCGAGCTTCTTGTTTCTTTGTTGACATAGCCGTGCAAGCAGCGCATGCTTTTGGTGCATGTTGGTGCATGTGATACGGACTCACGCACCTGCGGCATCCCAAATGACGGCGTATAGTTACGGGAGCGTAGCACCCACCCACTGGTTCCCCCTCAGGTTAACACTGTTAGCACCGTCAGCTGCAAGCCCATCGCTTCCGACTGAAAACGTAGATCCTTCAAAATTGCTCCAAATTATTTTATTTCACATTCAAAAGAATAAGGGGCTCAGCCAATACCTGAAACAGCTGGCCATTGTTGTATTCAGAAAACGTAACTGGAGTAAATAGTTAATTTGATGTGGACAATTTTCAGTCTTGGTTTAAGAACAATTTGGTGAGGTTGTTTTTGGGATCAACTCAAAATAAACATTGATTGAAGGAACATTACATTGACACTACGCCGCTAAACAACAGAGGGTTATAGCACAAGGGAATAAGTCATCCGGCTGTGGCTGTAAAACAGTACTTGTTGGTAGAATACATGTATTGTTGAAACTTTAAGATATGACAGGAATTTCAATCCCTTTTCTGGCTATCATCTATAAGTCTGTAGAACACACAGGGCTATGCTTACGTTTGATCGTCTTTATTTTCTATTTTTTATTGATTTTAAGGAAACAATGCATTTGTAGGTATGTAAGGTATCATGATTTTGGCTGATCTTTATCTTATGAATAAATAAAAAGGCTGAAAAGATACACATCTATTGCTGTTAATGATAAAGGATTGACGGAATATTTGGTTAAACCGCTCCTTGTTTCGCATTACACAAAACAACTTGTTTAAAATGGATAAATAACAACAACTAGAAGTCAAACTGGTTTTCTGAACTCTAAATTGATCAAAAACAAGTTTCAGTAGAAAACAACAGCTGTTGATGCTTTCCTTCAGAACATCACCACTATCATGAGACTGAGCATGAGAGTAAATTCATGACCAGAGTCCAGATAACAAGCGGCCTGGATGATGCAGCTGAGCGCAACAACACGGAAACGGTTATCAGCTTGTAGGAAAAGGTGTGATCACATTCCACAGCTACAGATGCGCCCGCTTTATTTCCCTGTAAAAAACTTCTTTCAAATGTCGACTCTACATCTTCCCATATCGCCCTGCAGCCCGTCACATGCCTTCTAAAGTCAGCAAACACCTCTGACATGTACTCGACAAACTGGTCAAACAAAGCTGAGCGTCTGAGCTTCTTACCTCTCAGTGGCTCCTTAGATGATTCCACAGTGCGAGATCTTGAGAGAGATACGAGCCGTCCAGAGCAGCTGACCAGCAGCCCTGCATCGACACCCACTGACCGACTGACTTAATGACCAAATGACTGACTGACGGAGTGACTGACTGACTGAAGGGAAGACTGACTGAATGAGTGGGAGGTTGGATCACTGGATGACTGACTGCTATTCAGCTGAAGGCAGCAGAGCAGAGAGCCACTCCCCTCGCTCACCAGCTGACTCGCTGCCTGGCTGGAGGGATAGATGGATGACTAGTCTAACGGCTCTGCCTGACTGAAGTGTCTTATTAAATAACTGAATGAAAGACTGACCAAGAAACTGACCAACTGACAGTACAAATAATTGACTGAATAAATGACTAAACATAAATGGTAAACTGCCCAACTGACCATCCAACCAAATAACTGATTGGCTACCTAAGTTAATACCTGGATGACTGACTAAAAGATTAACAGACTATATAACACTGAAAAACTTCCTGACTGAATTAACTAAAATACTATGATGTTGCCGTCCGTCCGTCCATCTAACTGATTTCAAATATCAACCAGCAGCTGACTGGTTGTCCTACCAGCTGAACGGTTGGCTCGCTGGTAAACAGACTGGTTAGTTACCTACTGAGGTCCAGATGCAGTTTTGAGGGTTTCTCTCTTTCTGCTACTACTCCTTCCTTCTCTGCCATATTCTGCTTCTCTGTTCCTCTGTGTAATAAAAGGGTGGGGCCGAGCTACAGTAAGCTAGTTCTGGACACACACACACACACTCTTATCAGGTACAGCAGTACAGCCTCAGATCATGCTGGTGGAGGATACCGTGTATTTGTGTGTATGCATGTGTAGTTTGCAGTAGTAAAACGGGAAGTAGGTAAAAAATTAGACGGGACAGCCCGAGGCAAATTCTTAAGCAGAGTAAATACATTATCTGTCCTCCTAAGCACAAACAAAACTAGGTCTTCTCTATGTAATAAGCATATTTGCAACTAAAGAATGGATGGCAAATAAACTAAAATAAATATTAGTTATTAATTGGAGCATGTAGGCGGAGCTGCACGTTGTACTACTGTAGCATTGTATTTCAAAGTAAGTTTGCTTTTAATGCAAAACTCAATACTCCGTCTCCTGGAGGATTTCACTGTTACATCGCAGTTTCAGTAAATATTATAATAATAATATACTTTATTGTTGTTTTTTAAGGGTATGTTAGATTTAATTATATTACTTATTCATGTACTGCTTTTGTAAAAGTACTGCATTTCCTGTACTTGTCAGAATTATTTTTTAAAAGTTATTATACGGCTACTTGGGCTAAGACAACATTTAACTAGAAAACCATAGTTCTTTGGCTCCGCCCACTGATATTCACCAGAGCCAATGAGCATATTACTACTTCCACAGCAGTTCTGCCCAGCTACAATCCGTTTCATCGCTTTCGGACTGACCTGAGCAACACAGCAACCGAGCGTCTTCGGCTGGCCGGCAGCCATGACGGCTTCATTAGAAACGTCCATCATCCACAGTGACGATAACACAAGGAGGCACCAGCAAAGTACAGGGACGGGGGGGGTGAAAGGACACAGACCAAAGATACTACTCTGCCTCCTACTCTTTCTTCCTCCTTTAAATGTTGACATATAGAGGGTGAAAACCGAGTTATGGGCTTTTAACATCAGAGTGTGCAACGCTATCTATGGGGCGTCTGAACAATAGGCAGTCCCCACAAAAGGCACTGTTTGCAGCAATTCCATTAAAATGAATTGATTTTCCTGCACAATGTCACTCTTTTCAGTCATGCAGCACTTAACTGAACCTTAAGCATCAAGTCTTTAGTTCATTTTCTCTGGTATCGCAAAAATAATGAAGAAATGAGCACAGGAACTGCCGACATCCATTGAATAGGACACAAGCACACCTGGCTGTAACTCCTTTGTATTTCATAATGCATCGGGGGAATTCCCTCATTCATGTGCTGATGCGCATACATCTCAGATTTTTTCTGTCCGTCGTCCGTCCGATTTTTACTTTGTGCAGGAGACATTCAAACTGGTGTTACTGGACAGATATGGTTGAAAAAGCTTAAATAATTGATGAGAACATATCTCCTGTACCCTCTCAGCTGGTTTGGAGTCTATATGTGTCCAGGCGATGAAGCATCATGCAGCTCATGTTGGTGACCTTTTAGGCCTTTAAAGGCCACCTTACCACAACAGTTACCATGACAAAACAACATCCATCACTGAAACACTGACGGTGGGAGACAATACTCTATTAACTGTTCATTTCTCTCTGGTCTTTTTATTCGAAGATATCTGGGTGTCAGGAACAGATCACCTCACCCATTATAAATTATCTCAGAGCTTCTGCTTTCACACCACGTTGTCATCCATCTTGGTGCGCTCTGCCTTCTCTTCTATAGATGTATAGAAGACTGTTACATTTAAACAAAAATGTAATCACACTCCACTCAACAGCTCAGCTATTTAATCCAACGGTCTCGTTTCTTACCAAGCACATACCATTGTTATACCATTATTTGTAGAAAAAGCTTTAACTTCAACTCTTGAAACTGAAAGCTGTAGGTTTGCTAAGTAAAAAGCACCATTCAGTCAAACAGCAGCAGACTAGTCTGGGGGAATATTGTTGGCGGCGTCGGCAGGATAGTGACATCACTCCATGTCAAGGATAATTCTGTCTTTCATTGTGTTCCACATGATTTGTTTAACAGGAAAATGCACTGAGTGCATGCAGGGACAAGAAAGGCCACTGGACCAAACAATGGATTTACTGAGACAACACAACCGCTCACATCACTGAGTTTACAGTTTTTTCTTCTTCATTGCTAAAGCCCTTATAGAGACGTTACACATGCACGTGTCCGTGTCTTTCCTTCCATCAAATCAGCATCAACAGCAGCACCAGACTCTGCCCCCCGACAGTAGCAGAGATGCTCTGAAACATTTACAATCCCTCAACCCACATTGGCTGAATGTGAAAAGGGCAACGGAGTCCAATCCAGTCTGCTAAGACTTTGACATTAAGCGTAAACATCCTCCGAGTCGGGGACCGCAATTCCAGCAATTCCCAGTGAACCAGAGAGAAGTTTTTAAAAATGAATTGTGTTAATATATTGGATGGGCTTGACTGGTACAGAAGAAAGACGTACAGCTGACATGGAGATGGAACTGAGTTCACAGTAAGCACTAATGTGAACAACAAAGATACAAACCGATTTTTATGGAAATGAACTGAACCCAATGAAACCAGAGGACCAAGGAAGTAAAACAAATAACTTATTTTGGAAATGCTAAGGAAGAATGTGAGGTATAATGATTTTGTACTAAGGTGTAAAGCAGGCCAAGGACCGGTCATTTCAGGATCAAAACAAACTTGTTAAAATTTAAGGATGTCTTCTTGATTTATCTAAACTCATCTGCAGAAGTGAGCCCTCAGCTGAGCCGAAGGTGGAAAACAATGGGGCAGTCACGCAAATTCCATTACAGCCCTGTTAAAAACACTGAAAGAATGTCCTCTCCTATCTAAAATTATTAACCCAGGGACACTCAGCAGAACACAACAACAGAGTCTTTCTCCTAAGAGTTTGACAGCTTGCAAGCGAAGTTCAAATCCCAGCATGAAGACAAAGCTGCTTCCTACAAACAGCAGAAAAAGCAGGGAGTATTCTTTTGTCATTAACTGTATTTAGAAAACATACACTTAACATTACAAACCATCCAATTTTTCCGGTTATTACACTTGTAATGTAGTATCGTACTAATTCACACCCATAGCAGACACAGTATGTGCCATACCAGCCCGTTCTCATTCCCAGGCCGTGACTGGGAGAGTCTGACTGAGATAGGAAGCGTTGACATTTTGAGATATTCCAGAGATGATGAAAGGGTACTTTGGCGATGCTGCTAAGGTGTAATTGAAAATTAAAGTCGGTATCAATCATAATTTCTAGGTGATTTTTAGCCGTGCTAGCTGCATGGCTCCATGGACGGCAGTGTTGGTTGGTATGTCCTCCACTTTGGTCCAAACTGAAACATCTCAACTACTCGAAGGATTGCCATGAAAAGTTGAAGATGTACAAGGAGGATGAAATTTGATAACTTTGGTGATCCATGAAGTTGACACTTTTGATTTCAAGAGAAATGTCTCTACGACCAGAGGGGAATGTAGTGTAAAGTATGGAAGACAAAAGCTTGCTACAGATGTTCGGTTACGTCGCCTCTGAAATGAGACCTCCTGCGTGAGACCAGCATGCCGTCTCGCCCGCCTCTCACAAGTTGATCAGGTGTTAATCGTTTAGGCACACCGAGGCGAAATGTGACTCAGTGAGCACTCACATTGTTGTTTCCTGCCAGCACAATGGAGGCCATTATAGCTCGACTGCTGATCATCATGTCGTAATGCCACGTTCTTCGCCCGGCAGTGGCAGTGTCAGCGAGTCAGCACAAATGGCAGTCGCTGGTGTAATGTCCACCTCCTGTTTCAGATTAACACGGCAGCTCCAGTCAGCAGCAAACCGGTTAATGGAGACAAATGAGTATGAATATTTATCGATTCAGTCGGTCCATGAGGATAGTGTCAGGAACAGAAGTGCGGTGTCTGGGACTATTAATGAACTCAAATTATTCCCATGGGCTGCGTTTGAAGAGTTTCAATCAAGACAACAGATATTTAAAGGAAATAAGAACCCCCGGAAAAAAGGAACAACAAATTTGACTGCTGTACATACCTTGTTGTGAGCAGTTTCCTTTCGGAACCATTTTCTTTCAACCATAATGCCTACATGAAAAAATGCTCACAACACGGTCTTTGGATAATCTTAAGTAAATGTGTCATACTTTCCGTAAAGATCCATTGCAATTGTAGTTTTGGGCTCTTTGAGCACCACAAACCAAGTCCCATTATATTCAAGAGAAGGCAGATAAATCCCTAAAGCCAATATCTCCAAACTAGGAAACTCACAACAAAACCATCTATAAACACATGACAGGTAAGAGGAATAATATGCATGTTTTATGTGGGGGTGTACTGTCCCTTTAACACCAAGACGAATGCCATTCCCATCAGCCTTAGCTGTACTTTGTGTTTAGATAGCAAATCTTATGCTTACACACTAAACTAAAACATTATACGTGCTGAACATCAGCATTTAAACATCGTCATTGTTAGCAGGTAGGCTAGCTGACATGTTATTTAGCTCAGAGCTAAGTACAATCGCACTGTCTTCTGAGATCTAAACCTTGTTTCGCTCTATTTTCTAAATTATTGGATTTCCTCCCGTTAAAGCTAGTGTTCGCAAGATCGGGAGATTCAGAGAGTCTGGTCGGTCCAGTCTCCAGTGTGGCAGCAGAACAACATGAAAAGAGCCATGAGGAGTGGCCTGCATCTGCTTTGTGTGTTTTGTCATGAAAAGTGATGGTCGGTGTCTTGTCTCTGTTCGTCATTTCTCTCCATGCCCTTATAAATGCATAATCTATAAGCTTGCTCGGGAGATGAATTATTGAAAAAAACACGAACACACATAAGGTACAGTGAGTGCTGCTGCCGTCGCCCCCATGTGTGCCACTGTCCCGGTCCTCCGTCCAAAACTCGAAATGTATTGAAAAAAAGATTGATGTAATTATATCTAAATTTCCAAACATGTTTTAATCTGATGAATTATCCTGTTTTAATCCATACTATCCACAAAAATGGAGGCTCGCAACTTTAACAGACATTGGAAGCTTCATTTAAAAACCTCAAAAGAAGGTTTGAATGTAAAAGAATGACTTTAAATACAGCCCTAGTGGCCCGTTGATGAACTTTGTTTGTTTCCAGTTTACAGAGCCAGGGCTGTGTACGAACACCGGATTTTCTTTTTCTTTGAACAAAGAGACGGACAGCTAGCAGACAGATTAGATATTTGCTGAATTTGACAAAAAGTATATTAAATTAGATTCGCAGGCTCTGCCTTCAACTATGCCTTTAGCATGTGACTTATAAAATACATTTTTTTTTAATTTGAATCAAAAAAATGTCATTAAAATAACGGATCTCAACAGATTACGACATCATTTTTACAACCCTGGCTGTCAAAATGACCGATAATTGAGAAAAGAATCGCGTCGATTTCCGATTTTGCCAACTGACCGGTTGTTTTTTGGGGGATGGGCAGTCTCCATAATTCATCATTCATTAGCATGACATAATCAGTCCAAAAGAAAACAGGGTTACTTTACTGAGGAAGAAAATACAGATGGACAAATAAAGAAGGTATGGAAGGAGAAGAGACAGATGATGAGGAGAACAGGCTGACCACAAAACTGCAGTTTAAAAATGTTTGAGTCTCCAGCAGATTCCATGTGCGTGCGTGCGCGAGAACTTTCTACTGAATTTGATTATTTCTCACATTTCACACTCTCCCTGCTGATGATATTTATGTACGTGACGAAGAAAAAAAGACGCCTCTGTTTGACTTATTATAAAGTTACGTCAGCCATAAGAGTCACGAGTCTCTAAATGAGGGGGAGGGGGAGAAAACACAGCCAGGGAAGGGTAGAGAGACGAGAGGGAGAATGGAAGGAGAAACACAGGGAGGAGGAGAAGGAAGGAAAGGAGTTTGAGCAAGAGGAGAGGAAAGACCAGAAGATGTGAGAGAAGGTAAAGCGAGGGTGTGAGGAAGAGGCAAGGGAGCAGGGGTAGATGAAATAAAAGAAAGAGGACGAAAACAACTACGAGAACAAAGAGGAGGTTGAGGGAATAAAAGAAACAGAATTAAGAATTAAGAAAAGGATAACAACAGAGAAGGATGCAGAAGATGTATAGCAAGAGCAAGAAGTAGACCAGAAGGAAAAGTAAGGTAAAGAAAAAAGAAGAGGAGAGGAAAGACAGGAGGACTGCGTTTTCAGACAGAATGCAAAGAAAACTTTGAAAGGCGGCATGATCACATCCATAGTCAATGTGAAGACATGATTAGATGCAAATTCTAGTCTCCTCACGTGTTTTCCCTGACTTTAAATGCAATTGCACCGCCTCTAAAATTTGCCTCACGTTCTGTCTGAACACAGGAGGATGAAAGACTAAAGAAGAAGAGGAGAAATTGACACAAAGGGAGGATGAAATGAAGCAGAATGAAATGAAGCAGAATTCAACAAAAAGTAGCTGCAGAGACTATTAAAATCCAAGAAAACTCAATTCCCCAAATTCCAGGCTCTCGCTAAAACATCTCTAGTTAACCATCAACAGCAAAAAAGAAGGACATCCAGGACAACAATAGAAAGCAGGGAAAGGAACGGACGGACACATTTGCCGATCAGTGCTCGGAAACACTACTGCTGCTTCTGTCCACAGAGACCGCCAAAATCAACCTAAAACGAAAGTTCCTCGTAGTAACTGTTGGTTCTGCCAGGTTCTGTTACTCTTACTGGAGAACAAAATGAGGCAGGATTTAAGAACGGTCATTTAACACTAATTCTGTGAGTGGACCAAACTACGAAGGTCTGGTTAATACGCTCTCTGCACGCCAGTTTCTGGACCTTATATACTCGACTGCTGCTCCGAACAGACCCATCGTTAATGTTATTAGTGCCAACTGTGCTTTTCCTATTATGACAAATTAAAAATGTCCGCTGTGAAAAAGGCCTGTTGGAAGAGTAGGAGGACAAAGAAAATGATGAGAGGGAGTTACAGAAGAAGAGGAAGAAGAAGAGGGAACATGAAAAACACAATGTAAAGATAAAATGGGAAGAGAGGACATGGAAGAGTATAAGGAACGGACAATGGTACAGAGAGAAGACACTGATAATCACACTCGCATGCTATGAAGTGAGGATGTACTAAGCGGCTTTAACAGATACTTTCAGAGTGACAATGGATCAAATGGCTACAATGTGAAAGGGGATCGCTCGTAGTGATGAACTTACGAGAACTATCAGCTGAATCTGCAGCTCCCTTTGGCTTTACGGAGATTTATAGAGACTCATTGTTTAGGCTACAGAAGAAACTGTTTTCATAATTCAACTTCCTTGATGTAACACAACATCGGGGTGTCACAAAGAGAATAGCGTTTTTGACTAGATGCGAGATTGTGATATCTGTGATGCTTTAGTTGAACAAAATTAACGAAAAGAAAAAAGATCCACTGCAGTCTAAAATTGTGATTTGGGCCGCCTGTTTGAAAACACACACACACTCATTACAACAATTTAAACCATGAATCATTCAATAAGACACACACGATGTAAAGACAGAGCCAACACCTCTTCTTCATCCTCAGAGAGCGCAGTGGGAGGGATGGCAGCAGCAGATGTGGCATCGTGACCAGTAACTCTTTGCACTTGGAAAACAAGTCCTCTCTTCTTCCTCCTCCTCCTCCTCCTCCTCCTCATTTGCTCTCCTTTCTTCACCTTCTCTCATTCTGCATCCGTCACCAGGCAACTAGCCTTTCCTCTCTCTCTCTCTCTCTGCCTTTTCTCTTTCGCTCTCATCTTAGTCACTCCCCCTTCTCTCATGCATTAAACCTGCCTCCTTCCCATGCTTTGTTTTATATGTTGGGTTTATACTCGTATCTGGCAGGAAACATTTCAGTTACAACCTATTGTCGCGTGAAACCTTCAACACATCCGTCCTGGCAGCCTCGGTCCTCCGCTCCTCACTCATAGTATTATTACAACCGGACGAGCCGTGCGCGCTTAGAAACAAACCCCTCCATCATTCTGGCGAAGCTTCGCCCATGATTTATTAAAAAAAAAAAAGAAAAAAAAAAAAAAACGAGATCTGTGGTGGCGCTCATAAGCACAACGTCCACAGGCATGCAAAACTTTCTTCTTCTTCTTCTTTGAGGTGTAGTGGCGGTTGGCAAACGATGAATTGGCGCATTAGCGCAACCAACTGGTAAAATAAAATAAGTCAGGAGATGTGTCGTATTTTGCCAGAGACGGCAAATATGCTCATATTTCTGCAAAATAATTGCTGAAGTTTGAAGCTGTAGTGTGTGTACAGAGTGTGTGTGTGTTTTGTATTTATTTATATTGATTTAAGTATACTGTAAACTGTTAACAGTTAATATATTGTTCATAGTTTGAAGTTAAAAAGTTTGAAGCTGTAGTTTGAAGCCAAGTGTTTTGTATTTATTTATATTTATAGTATACTTTAAACACTTAATATATTGTTCAATTTGAAGAAAAAAGTATCGTTTTAGCACCGGTATCGGAAAAAAACCCCAAACAATACCCATCCCTAGTGAAGAGACGTCTCTGCTATAGTACGCAGCAAGAAGCCCTTAACTCAAAGCAGTTAATGTTAGAAAAGATGTGATTTTAGTTGAAAAGGTGATCACTGATTTGTAGCATGAGACAGGATGTGTCGACTTCATATTCAAGCAAAACCACCACCTTTCTTTAACCTTGACCAGGTAGCCGACACCTAACCACAAGCAGGGCGTGAACCCCCGTATTTAGCGTCAACGTCCTGAACTTCCGGTAAAAAAAAAAAATATTGCCGGAATTACATATTCTCAAAATAATAAAAAATGTCTGAAAAGTTCTATGTTCTATGAAAAGTTCAGTGTATGCAATTTGTGACATCAAATTGCATACACTGATAAAAGATGGTATCCATATTCCTCTCATCACCCTAATTTGTGACTAACTATGCAAGATCTGACTGGATGTCTAAACTGGTATTGTTTATGCTTTCTTTGACTTTTCGTCCGCAACCTCAGATAACTTCATATGTTCCCCTCATTCTTTTCCTTCTGCCTCCTTTCCCTCGCTCTCTACGTCTCTTTTTATCTCATTCATGCCTCCCTCTTCTCTCCCGCTGCTTCCCTCTTTCTACCCTTCTCTCACTCAACTCTCCTTGGGTACGCTCGTTTTTTTAAACTTTCCCTTGAAGCCTCCCCTACGCTGAGCTGTGCAGAGACTTCTGACGCACATCAACCCAACTCCTCACAGCAAGAGAGGGGAGACGAGGGATCAACACTGGCCATATAGAACCCTCACAGCCCTGAGAACGTTAAAAGGAGAAGAAGGACCAGACCGTAATTTAAAAGGCTTTTTCTGTGAGTTTCACGGTTGAATACAAAGAATACTTCAGAATAATTACTGAAACATATTTATTAATTGCTCTGAAGCTGTTGGATTTATGAGGCAGGTATAAAAATGAATATCCACATTCTTCTCTTCCACCGGAATTTTATCTACCAGATTTGACAGTAGTGCGTGTACTTTTATTTCCAACTGTTGAAAGCAATTAATTATGGTTCATGTTTCATATATTCATACATATATATTCATATACACACACACACACACACACACACACACACACACACACACACACACACACACACCAGTGTGGCATTTCTGTGACTACAGTTCATTCACTGCTGCTGGTTCCATTTATTATTGATAAGACGCAATTAGTTTCTAATCTGCTGCTTCCTTTTGTAGCACAGACAAAGTCTGATTACCAGACACATGAACCCTCCCTAAAAAGATTCAAGTATCAATAAAACACGCTCGGTTTCAGTGCACGCTGTATACAGTGATCTATCAGACAACTAAAAAGAAAAGGCAGAAACAAAAAGCAAATACTCAAATTCAGTGTTTGGTACTTTTATTTGATGCTTAACTCATTAATAATTTATTGAAATTGCCAAGGATTCATTTTCTGTCAATCCACCAATTTATCAACCAACTATCTTTTTAGCATTGGCGCTTGTAAAAAGCACCAATGTGTGATTCACACTTGGCAGTAACTGAAACTTCAACCCCGATGGTGTTTGCAAAATTCCAACCCTGGCATGTTTGTGTCTTCCTTCAGGGAACTGGACTTCCACACCCTGGCAGTGTTAATACCTCGACTTGGGAAGCCAATATGCTTCTAACCATGACAATGTTAGTGCCTTGCTCTAGAGATGAGAACTTCCAAAACTGGCACTGTTGATGCCAAGCAAACGTAACAAAACTCACCATACAACTCAGGGTTTTAGTGCCTTGCTTAAGGGAGGGGGACATTCAAACCCTGGCAATGACAACGTATTCTGGTGTTGAGCTAAATCGCCTGTGTTCAAGTCAAGCGACACAGAAAAATAAAGACATATTAGCAAGAAATAAAATTAAAAGATATATTACAGTCTTATGCACTTGCTTTAAATTTCTTCTTTCCAAGTTTGAATTTCTGACTATGGAGGAAGTCCAGCTAGAACTCCAAGTCAATTCTTGGATAAAGTGACATTTTCCATTGCCCACTTTCTTCCACTCGGCTCATTTAACTGTGTGGTAAAAGAAAACAGGAATCCAATTCTTGCAGAAATGTCCTTCGGAAGCACAAAAACAGAAATATTTTCCTCCCACAGCGTGGCAAGGAACAGAAAAAACAAAACAAGGATGGTACCAAATCACAAAATGTCAAAGGAAGCAGTGTAATAGAGGATCACTCTGCCCTTGCATGACTCCTGCCTGTCAAAGTGGAGAGAGCGATGAAGAAATACAAAAAAACAATATCTATATATTGTGCAGAGACATCTAAACGTCAGGGTTTCCCCACAACCAGAGGACATTACGAATGCTGCACTGAGGCTCTGCCTCCAGGTGCCCATAACTCTGCATCAGAGCCTGTTCGATGGAAAGGTATCAGAAGAAAAATCTGTCAAAGCAGGTTACAGAAAGAAAGACGAGAGACAGACATTTTCATCTTGCGAAGACGAGAAGAGCAAGCCTTCATGTGAAAGATGAAGCAAGTAGAACAGAAGTAAGGGGGGGAGGGGAGACAAGTACAGTGTTTTTAGTCCCATGGTGTTTTCTTGGCAGTGACATATAGATGTCATTACTTTTCAGTTCATTAATTCATGGTCAGTTCATCTGAAACTGGTCTCAGCTCTCTGGTCCTTTGAAAAAAATGTGATTAATGAAAGTTTATCACATGGAGCAAATATTTTCAGTCAATCAATATGGAAGAAAGCCAATATTTAATTCAAGTTGTGAGAAATTTGGCTTGGACCTGGAAAGAGAGTAAAAAGCACAATATTTTAAACAGTATTTCTTTTGGCTAATGCCCCCAAAAATTAGCCAAAAAAAAAGGTAGGAAAGTGTTTATTTCAATTTATAAACTAATCCTCAAATTTGATCAAAAAGAGAAACGTTTCATGTGATCCAGTTACTTCAGTGTCCCGACGCCTGATTTGTTGTTTGGAAACCACGGCATAAGGAATGTGAAGCAGCATCCATCTATCTCACAGAGGCCTCCGAGAGCAGTGTATAAATCAACAGTAGCCTCCATCATTAAAGCAGCACTACACTGCGAGGACTTCCCCATCATAACAAGTTGTAATCCCAGTCAGTCAGTCAGTCAGTCAGTCAGTCAGTCAGTCAGTCAGTCTCTCCCCCCCCTCTCTCTCTCTCCCTCTCCTCGTAGTGCAAGAATGTCAAAGATGTATTTGAATCCATTATTCCGTTTTCCCACCAGAGAAAGTAAGTTTAAAAAAAATATATATCAGTATCAACCTCAAAAATACCATATAGCTCAGGCTCAGAAACTCTGGGACTCAACGCTTCTGAGGTGCATTAATTCACTGATATATAAACTGCACACACACACTGCCACGATCACGGCTATGTTACTTCTAACTTACTTCTAAATCCTCCGTCTCCCTCACCCCCTCTCCTGCTTATCCGGCTGTGAATTATCCAAACTGACTGGCTGAACTGAGCGAGACACTCGAGATCAAATCGTTAACCTGAATGTGTCACACTGTCTCCCTCCTCACACCGAAGGGCAACTGCAACCACTACAGGGAGCTTAAAACAATGCACATAGGTGGGGCTGGTTACAAATACAGCTGCAACTCATTTTCATTATCGACTTGTTTCAATTTGTGTATTCATCATGCAGTCCGTCAACTTCAGTGTCAAAACTGCAGCGCACTGGATTTCTGACCTATCAAGTATATTCAATTACAAAATATCACCGGCCTGTAGACTTGCCGTCTGGCCATAATGTGTGATCATCTGTGATCAGAGCAGCCAGGTTTGTATGGTAAAATGATCTGCCAGGAGAAGCCGTCAATACAGTAATCAATACTCTTACCAAAAGGTTGTAATACTGTATTTTTGTTATCGGTTATTCCATTGATACATTTTATACAATTAACCAACTAATCATGTAGTCTATGAAATGTCAAAAAAAGAAGTTGCACATCATTTTAGACCAGTTAAAGCCGAATATCTTCATATTTTAGGAGCTTGAACCAGCACATCTTTTGCATTTTTTAGCTTGAAAAATTACTGTATGCAATATTCAGAGCATATCTGTTGCCTCTCAACGACTTTCAACATGGAGACGGAGCAGCGGGTGGCTTGGAGCAAACGGTGCCAACAGCGCTAACAGTGCAAACAACGGCAACAGTGCTGAGGGGGAACCGGAGGGTGGACGGCACACTTCCGCGCCGACGCTGTCAGTCGGGACTTGTTGTCAGCTGTAACCGCCTTAGGAGAGCAGTGCAGAGCGGCGTTCGTAAGCTAACCAGTGGGGCACGCTCACATGCACTGATGTGCAATAAAAGCATATGCAGCCGTCGTTTGCTGTTTCAGCTTGATTTTAAATGTTGGGGGTAGCAGACAAGCTGTAAATGCAAACTTGTTGTCAAACATTGTTTATTTACACACTCAGCAGATACAGAGCAACATTAAGTAACATTAAGACCAAGTATCCAGTCCAACATTCGCCAAAATTCTCTTTTAACTCCGTTTTGGTCTCCTCCAACTAATGAGACAAACAGCAGGCTTTTACATGCTCCGCCATGTTCACCAGTTAGTCTCTGACTGTGTCTGTCTGCTGCTCTGTGCTGCACAGGTAGTGTACAGTGGGTTTATCAGAGCTTTTTCCATTTAAAACGCTGATGAGAGCGCTGAGAATTAACCAAAACAGAAATGCTACAGCCGCACAACAAAAACAATGAGTCGAAAGACGCTATAAATCTCCGTAGAGCTGAGGGGAACTGCAGCACAGCAGATATCCCTGTGGATTCATCACTACGAGCGGCTCCTTTCACACACAAAGTCATGTGATCTATTATTAAAAAAATATCGATCACAGCCGCTTGAGTGCGAGTTGAAAATGCCAGACGTAAATTATTGCTTTTGAGAAGTACCGTCTCCAGTGGACTCGTTACAGTCTGGTTCTTTGGCTCCAACCGGCTGCTGAGCTTTAAACAGATTATTGCTGCCAAGCAACGTTTCGATCACTAAAACTCAATTCTGCTGACAGCCAATCAGGAAAGCACACACACACACACACACACACACACACACACACACACCACGCTCGACTTGGAGAGGAGTGTTGCTGCAGTCAGGCACCTCGCTATCAGGTAGCAAATCTTATCTATGCATTAATCATCTTAGGAAGGCTGGATCCTGCTGTTTCTGGTCAATACGCTGCAGGTGGGCGGCAGGAGGAGGAGGGGAGAGAGAGAGACAGTGAGCGAGAAGAAAAGGGCAGACTGGTTAGGGAGAGCAGTACCAGAGTTAAAAAGGTCACAGAGAATCATGGCAGCAAACACCCCAAACTCAGATGCTCACAGGCTTTGATTCTCTCTGGATGAAACTCAGAAGTACAACTGGATTTTTCAAATATTGCCATGGAAACTGCTGATGCACCTCCTGAAAGCTAAACGACAACTGGCACGAAAGGTCTACGGGCCTGAACGTGTGCAAATAGATTTGGCCGGACTCCAGATTATTGTTATCTCAGTCAGATTGCCATCATTCAGTGGCCCTCTGCGGGAAGACGAGGAGGCAGACAGAGCAGGGAGGGATGGAAGACCTGGAGGGCTAGTTCAGGAAAACACATTTATGCTGCACAAAATTCTGTTGATTTTAAAAACTACGTTTTTTTTCCCCTTCTTGTTTAACCCTTAGACTGTTAAAAAAAAAAAAAAAAAAAAAAGAAGAAGTGGACGTAGCCACCATCATGTCACTAATTGGTTTGTGGACTACCGTGTTGAAGCCTCGAGTATGGAATTTTGTGACCATATTTGGACAAGAGAGTGTGTGTAGGGGGAAAAGGAGGCGGAGTCTTGTTTACTCAGTGTTTCACTCCTAATGCAAATATTAAAAATGCACTACAGGAATGCACTACTGTTTTTGTCTCGTCTTATTTGTCTTGTGAAGCATCAACAAGGCTACAACAGTTTGTTGTGCAACACTTTATTGCAGAATGCCCAAAAGCATACCCTGATTTATGGTAGATTTGACTCTAAATGGACCATAGTTTATTAAATGAACATCATGCTGTATTGAAGAAGACTTGACACTAGAGATTGAGACCATAAACTCATGTTTACTGAGGTAATAAATCAAGTGAGCAGTAGGGTCATTTTCTCATAGACTTATGACTCAGACTTATTTTTCCCATGCTGGCTGTTAGACAGAATGCAGGTTTAAGGCACTTCTGCATTGGCTTCAGCCTTCAGAACCAGAGGCTGCCTCCACTTCTTTTACACAGGCGATGGTTTTACCAATGGAAGTTTCTGGACATTTTAGTGGACTAGGCATGATATCAACATGCGCCCCAAAGAAGACCGATCCATACATTATGATTTAATTATTATTTCAACAATTATCTTAAAATATTTACTTTGAATTTAACTTTATTCTACTTATATCTTAGCCTATGTTTGGGATATGATATGGAACATAAGATGGTGATTAATATCCCTGTATGATTCAAACAGTATACAGGTTTCTATTTCTTTAATAATCATTTTAATTCTCCATACAACTTACATTGTACAGTTTAGGTCTGTGATCAAATTAGCCCTGCATTTGGAAAATACAACTGCTGGTTTTCTAGAATTATATATATATATATATATATATATATATATATATATCCCAATTATAACATGAGAGAGAGAACGTCAGTGTGTTCTGGACAGGATTTTGACAGACTACTCTTCAACCTGAGCATTAGCAGAGGTTTTAAACACAGCACTTCAGAGGTGAAATAAGAGACAGAAATGACTGCTTGCTGCGTTCACACACCATTATTCACTGCTGCTCGCATACATTATATGTTGTGACTCCACAGGATCCATCTGAATTGATAGCAAATCTGAATAATCCAAAAGAAAAACAGATCCCGATCTTGATCCCATGGACATCAATTCATAATTTCATTATAGTTTTAGAGAGGTTTGTTGTTTACATCTTTTGTTTGACTTACTGACTCCACGACCAAAGTCGAGGACGCACATATTAGGCTAATCCAGGTGTGGTTACCTGGTTATTCATTCATATAGTGTCTACGCACAGGTGCGAGCTGCAGGGTCACAAATTAAGCGACAGCCAGAAGTTTCAATTTATGTTATGGCGGCATGTGTCATCCGCTAGAGTATCTCCCTGCAGAGTCCTCTTAGAATCAGGCTCTTTAACAATGTATTGTGCAAACTTCTGTGTGACAGATTTTTACTCTAAAAACCCAATTACTGCAAGGAGGAAAAGCTCTTTAGTTCTACTGCTCAAGACTTCACAGACATGTGCAGTCATTGCTTGGCTTTAAACAAGACAAAAGGATTGGGGACCAGTGCACTAAGAGGCTGTAGGGTGACATATCATTGATATGAGGGTAGTAAAAACTAAAAACAAAACACATATTTACTTTTTTTTAATTAAATTTCATCAAATTAATACAAATTTTGAGGAGGCCTTTGGTTTAAACAATAACACCAGCAGGGAGGACAACCCCACGAGCCAAATGTAATCCGTAATTTTCATTACGAGTCCATCAGCGAAGGCATCAACTCGGAGTGATACCGGAGACGTGAAACAATAAAGCTGCTAGCAGCTCGAGGGACGCAAGAGTGCATTACCAACCCAATAAAGGCGGCTTCCACTAATTACCTCTGCTCCTTCCATCTTTGTTTACAAACTGATTTATGAGTCAACAAATACCGTGAGTCTGCCAGTGGGACGGAGAGCGATACCCATTACGGTCACGCACCGTGTCTCCGAGTTATGATCTCTCATTCAGAGAAACACCTGGATGAGCAGTGTACAGTGAGTTTAATTAAGGCAGGCGACGTTGTGGTATTTAAATTTGAATACGCTGAAAAACAGACTGACGTGTACCAAATACAAGTACATTATTTAGAACACGCACAGATAAGGTACTCTATTGGTCTCTCACACCACTGCTAGTAAAAAACACTGATGTGTATTCACCGACATTCATCACTTTTCACCAAATATGTTGTGCAGTACAAAAGTGTGTTTTTCTTAACCTCATGATCAGATATTGAAGGCCGAGACCTTGGCGGAAGAGAGAAACTGACTAGCTGCAATCAGGAAACATCTCAAAAGTGCATTCAAGCGAATCAAAGGCAGTTTTTTTTAAGATGTCTGACATTATCCTTCTCATCTTTTTCAATAGATGTTTAAAAAAAAAAAATTTAAAAAATAGATTTTCATCTGGACCTTCCACTGCTTGTATAATATAGTGCCCCTGTATAAGATGTTCAGGCCATAGCATAGACACTTCAAATCACATTACATTCAACTAGGCTATACACAACTATGCCATTCTGACTGCTAATTTTTCACTAATCTGCCGTTCTCCACGGACCGTTAACAGTGACTCAGCTTGTATTTGGACTCATTTTCGGGATGGTTCAGTCTTTAATTAATTCAGGTACAGGATTAAAATATCATGTTATTTTGTTAGCAGCTAAACAGAGTATAAATGGCAGTAAAGAATACTATTTAATGCAGAATAATATATTACGAATACAGGTATTTCTGTGACATGAACGTTTACAGATGAAGATGCAGATAGTAGCTTTGTGTTACACCCCGAGAACACTCCCATTTACTGTCACACATAAAACCACGTTTGAATTATTAGTACTATGAACAACTGTTAGAAAACACCTTCCTCTTGAATCAAGAGGCAACATGAAATATGAGGAAACGGTAAACAATGACTCCAAAGATGCATTTCAGTGGTGAAGCACAAAAATCTTTAAATTCTCAATCAAATATTTCTGAAACCTGTTCGGCTCATGCAAGTAGGCCTCTATGACTCCACCTTTTTCCACCTGAGGACCGCCCACTTCATACCAGGACGGAACCTGTCCATCATAATAGGAACCTGATGGGTTATCAGGGCTTTTATAAAAGGACACCCACATGTGATAGTTGAACATGTTCAAACTGGTGGGCTTTGATCTGCTGCATTTTGGAGCCTGGCTGCAGGGATTTGTTCCCAATCAGACACAAGAGCATTGGTGAAGTCCAGCACTGATGTTGGCTGATAAGGCCTGGCTCGCAGTCGGTGCTCCACTTCACCGCAGAAGGTGTCGTGTGGGGCTTCTGAGGTCAGGGCTCTGCGCAGAACCAGTCAAGTTCTCCCACAGCGAACTTGGAAGAGCACTTCTTTGAGGAACCCCCTGTCTTTGTGCACTGGGACGGACACACACACACACACACACACACACACACACACACACACACACACAAACAAACTGTTGCCACTAAGTTGGAAGCACACATTTGTGTGAAATCTCCTTGCATTACAATTCCCCCTCATTGGAACTAAGACCAAAGGTAAACAGGGGTCTCCTTAACGCCTCATTTCTTAAGAACCCTTTTGAAAGTCTTGCAGGTGAATCACCATGACACACACACACACACACACACACACACACACACACACACGCACGCACGCACGCACAGACACACACAGACACGCAGTTATTTGCCTAAACGGCACAGAGGTGCAGCGCTTTGCGTGTGCAGCGGCTGATAGGGGACTGTGGTTTTGGAGGCTGCAGCCACTTTGCTCCTCAGCTGATCCTCCAGCAGCCCTGCGCCGGGCTATGACTCATACCGCCTGCCTTCTACTGATGCTGGAATCGACAAGTAACACGGAAACGCACCGGTAAACAACGAGCATCGGGCACGACCCGAGCCCGAAAAGACGTTCCGGGAACATTTCCTTCCATTCTCTTTTGGCACTTACCTTTCTTTGTCGTTATCGAAACAAACTCAGATCCTCCTCGCAGGTGTCTGCTGCTGCTGCTGCCTGGCCAGTTCGTCTCGTCCTCCTCCTCCTCCGAGACGTCGCATGTCTCCCACGGTCCTGGTGGAGAGGAAAGATCCGCGCAGAGCTCACCAAACCTGCACCGGAGCTCGATGTGACGGCCCAGCGGAGTGCTTGGCGGGGTGCAGCCTGTGGAGCGCTCGAGCGTACCTCCGAGAGTGCAGAGGAGTCTGATGGATGTCGCTCGGCTTCCTCGAGGGGTGGAGGGTTGACGCTCCTGCTGCATTCAGGGACTCCTCGGAAACTCGGAGATCTCAGAAGTTAGCAAACAGGCGTGTCGACCTGCTTCTGTTGATTTTATGCTGTTGTGGAAATTGTTTTTTTGTGTTTTTTTCCACGAACAATTTTATCCCGAGCACAAAATGTCCCGCCCTACATTATAGATTTGGAACAATCGTTATGCTATACAAAAGAAAGAGTCCTTGTTTCTCCACTACTGGGTAGCATTGCTATCTTATTGGCAGATTTGATTTTCATTTTAACATGAATTAGTATTTTTACCACTAAGAACTGTCCGTAGCTTTCCTGTTCATTTTATTAGTGAGTTAGATGAGATGGGATACCACTTTAAATACTGGGGGTTAAATATGAAGCTACAACCTTAATGGCGTGATTATAAGTAGGGGTAAACAGAACAAAGTTACTGCTAATTAGGCCTCAATATGTTTTTTGAGCAGATTAAATAATGTATAATGTGTGAATTGGTGAGCTTTATTGTGCTTGTAGGCGGACTTTGTTACTTTAGGCCCGAACTAGAACCCACCTGCCTCCAGTCTTCATGCTAAACTAATCTGACTGTGTTTTGGCTGTAGCTTCATATTTAACGAACAATTCTGAGTGTAGTATCAATCTTCTGATCCATCTAGCACTCGACACGAAAGTAAATAAGAATAATAATAATACATCTGAAAATGTTAACTCATCCTTTAAAAGAGTCTCCCTTGCTGGACTCGACTGTTGTCCTACCAGAAAATATGCTTTTCGACAATCCATTTGAGATTGAGAGAGGGAGATTCCACCAAATATTATGGAACAGTCAGTGCTATATCTTTTTGAATGATCTATGCAACATTTCGCATGTTTTATCATTTACGTGGATTTTATTTGATACATGTTTTCCGTAACCATGTCCAAAGTCATATTAAGAAATGTAAATGAACCGTTCTTCCTGCTCGATTGGTGATATTATAATCTATATTTAATAGTTTACTGTGCGAACAGAAAACCTAACAGAACTATATACCTAAATGTAATTTTGTATTTTAGTTTAATTTGGGACTTTTTCTGTGAAGAACCAGTAACCTAACCTACGCCCGGCTCTACTTTTTCTTCTTGTTTGTTTAACTGAATATTTAAAGTTTGTTTGTATGTGAGGTTCTATTTAGAAATAAAACACCTCATATCTGTCATAAAATCAAATGTTAAACAGCATAACCGAAGTCATTTGACCAAGCACTCTTGTTTTCAGCATCCCCTGCATTTTTTAGATTTACCCGGCCATCAGTGCTCGGATCAAGAGTTGTAGACTTTTCACAACCCATGAAAATCATTGCCCTTTTTATGAAATGCACTTGCTTTGATTTATTTTGTATTGATTGATAATTGAGAACTCACACTTCACTTCACCATAATTAGAAGCCACCACAAATACGAAATGTAAAGCTGATCGTTTTTGCTGCATGTGAAGGCAGCATCGTGTGTGTAAACTGAAAAGATGTGAGCCCACAGGGTCCTAGCGCCTGCCCTTCCCATCCCCATTCACTGTACTCTAAATGTTCAACAGGTGGAAACACAAACAATCCTGATATTTTACATCACAAAAAGAGAAAAGATTAGAAATGAAATGAAATAAAAGCGATTGTGTTATTTAATGTTGCAGAATATAAAATTATGCTCTTTTTTTTTAACTCCACAATGAAGTTTTGGTGCTGTTTGCAGTTAATCACACTGTATAACTTTTACAGCAAATCTGTAAGTTATTCAGTTATTAACAGCAAAATGAATTAAATGCTGTGAATTAGAGAGTCAAATACGCTGATGTGTGATGTATAGATTCTGTATGCATTATGAAAATATCAAAGGTACATTTATTTTCTTATATTGTCATGAAGTATAAAAAAAGATCCACCAAACTGAGGTTAAAAGCAAGTTTGCACTGAAACAAAGTAAAACATAAACAACAAGAAAAGATTAATAATTTAAAGAAAAGAATGACCCAAAGACCCCTTCACTAATAGTAGGTTGCTGGGAAACTTAAAGCTTAATTTCCTTTTACTGCTTGATATTAGCAAACACTGTAACCAGAAATAACCTTGAACTCATTTTAACGGGTTACATTTTGTAAAGCACACTGAATTTGGATAAGGAATTTCTATACAAATGAAAAAGCACGATTAAAAAACTGTTTAAAAAACTGCAGAAACTACAGGAATAGCAACAGAGGAGGGAATATTCCTCCAGTTATGCAATACTTAAGTGTCATACACTGTATGTACAGAATAGACATAAGGAAGAGTCTTCAAATAAAATGCAGTCAAAACATAATCACAGTACAAAGTAGCAACATTAAGAGTGCCTGGGATATGGAATAACAGTATAAAATTTTAACAGAACTAAAGAATAGCAGGGTTACAACATACCATAGAGAACTTAACATTAACTAAATGTAGCATTTATACAGTTTGTTTGACACGTTTTGTAAAGTGAATTAAAAGATAACGATGGTGATAACATATGTTTTTATTACTGTCAACAAATGCCATGAAAAACCAACAATGAACTGATCCTACTAACAAGCATTGTATGTGTCTCCAAAGCCTGATAATGTTCTGTGCCATAAAGCTCCATTGTTGTCCAAGAACTATCACGCGCACGCACACACACACACACACACACACACACACACACACACACACACACACACCAGTTTATTTTGACTCAATACCACATACACCGTCCTGTTTCTGGAAATGCTCTATAGAGCCCTAAATGTGTATTAGTCCACAGCTGAAAATGTTCCCTAACAAATACACTATTTGGTCCTTGTTGTGCAGCGTTTGATAAAAACTACTGCGCCCAGATGTTTTAGGAAATTATTGAGTCTTGAAGATGAAAAATGAAACCATATTTGTGACACTTTTTTATCTTCAGTTGGAATTAATGGGCCTGTTGCTGAGAGTTAGAGACGGGGACGTCAGAAAGTATCAAGAGACAGACTTACATTGTTGATTCTTGTCTTTTCTTTTTAAAGCACTTTGTTGTGTTGTTTATTGTGTATTGAGTGTGTTACTGCTACTGACTATTATTTCTGTGGGAGATGGTCTGTTTCTATAATGTAGCGTGTAACACACTGTTTTCTATCACAAATGTCAAATACATTTCATTTTGAACCATACGTTCTTGGGAATCTTTCAGTCAATCTCACTTGCAGCATCTTAGTCGTCATGGATACCAAGCGCCTCTGCAAAGATGTGAGGTGCCAAAGCAAATGCTCTATAAACTCCCTAATACACAAACACACATATGTCTAGCAAGCTTAGTGACTGTTAGTTGACTCAAAGTGTATATGTTTAGATTTGTGCTTTACGTTTGTGTAATCGTGTGTGTGTGTGTGTGTGTGTGTGTGTGTGTGTGAGATCTAGGCATGCTTTAGTGAATTCACATTTGATCATGCATGTGTCCCTTTCAGGATCAAAGTTTCTACCACCACAATCTGTTCCCATGGAGACATGAGAGTGGATTCAGCGTGTCATGGATTTCTGGGCTTCAGGGCCTCTTGTTGAATAAGAATCAAAAAAAGATACTGGACAAAAGAAGAACTGGAGAAACTGCAGACAGTACACAGAGGTATGTTTTGTATTTGGTAAACAATAAGGTTACAACTTCTGCCACGAACCCTGAATGTAACATGCAGCTTTGCCCCACAACATATATCAATGCCAATTGCTTTTACTTCTCACATGTCCTGCACAATCTGCCTTTTTGTATCATATCCTACATATCCTTTGGGTTTGGTTGAATCAACCCTTTAACATCCATGTCTACACCACACAACAACGTTGTCGACACCAGTGATTCTTAACCATGGGGCCGCGAACGCCACCTAGAGGGCCGCAAAAAACCTTCAGTTTTGCACTGTGGGCCGCGGGACCGCATAGGTTATCAATTGAAGACACCAGAGATATTACTGTTCTCCATGAGACGCTCAGTTACAATATAGCTTCCCACCACCTGGTGGCAGTAATGCGTCAGTCAGTTGTTTAACAAGCTACAATAAGCAGAAGAAGACACTCAGCTAGCCGCTAGCCCAGGCATGGGCAAACTACGGCCGTTGGGCTTTTTAATCCGGCCCTGTCAAATATAACGCTCGTGGGAAAGCCTGTTGGGCTTCTTGTTGTGTATGCAGGTTTACATACACATGATAAATAAATGTCTTTGTGATCATCACATTGTATCATCTCATTTATTTGACAAGGGTTTTGCCTGTTCAACTCCGCGAGGGCGCCGGCGTCCTCGATCCCCTCCCCTTCCGTTCCTACGGCTTGCTTGTGCAAACTACGTCACAAAACATGGCCGTGTTTGGTATCCCAGCATGCCCAAAACCCTCATCTTTGCACAGTCATCGATTTTCTTTCATTTCTTATGGATTTTCCACAAAAGGAGCCCAAACACACACTGTCCAAAGTCGCCATAACCGCTGCAAGTCGGATCTTGCAGCATTTCGACGGAAAAAGACACATTACAGACCCAACAATGTGCTAGCGGATGTTACCATGGAGCTAGTACCTTCAGAAAACGCAAGTACTTAAAGTGCAAACCTTATCTTCCTCTTCTATAAGCTGTCAACCAACATATCCTTGCGTAACTGAGCTACTCTCATACTCGATCGTGCGCTCAGTCGCAGCCATTACGCACAGTAAGTCCGCTACTTACATACCACGTTTTTGACCATATATATATAGTTTTGCAATTTGCAAAGGCTAAAAATAAAAGGAAAATAATATAATATCAATATATAAAGGGAGAAACACCTTTAGTGTGTCAGAATATCATTTGGTTACCATGTGTCCATTTGGGTCTCCAAATATCCTGTTAGAGCTCCGCCTGGATCTCTTCATGGAAGAAACACTGTAGAATCGTCATACTTTGTCCAATCTTCTTCAAATTTGACGCAGTTGTTCACTGATAGTGTAGTTACAGCGGTATACTGTCATTTACCTGTACAGATACAGCCACAGGCAGTTATTTATACTGAAAGATACTGTTTTATTTTATGCGGACAAAAATCTTCAATTTTTACTGACTGCAAAGACCCACTGCTCTGTTTCTATATGACCTACAGGTTTTCTGACACTTTTGATGCATGTGGTCACAGTGGTTCAGAAGCTACAGCCATTTGAATTTGGGTATGTCACTTTAGGCGGTTTTGCTCCAAAATAGGGGTGGAGTTGAACAGGTAACAATATAGTTATTGAATACAAATCAAACCAAGAGTGAGATCAATTAGTTAAGCTAATAGTGTTAATATTTGAATGGGCCCCGGGACACTTTGTACTTGAAAAGTTGGGCCCCGAGGTCAAAAAGGTTAAGAACCCCTGGTCTACACCACAAGGGAGTTACCAATGGACAGCGGATTCATTCGCAGGCCACTCCTGAAAGGATCATCTTCCTGTGCCTGACAAGAGTATGCATTAGGGAATTGTGGTAAACCTGTAACCAGCAGCTGCCTCAGCAGTAGTGATGTGGTGATGGGGGCCACAGTCATACGGTATATTACAGACCATAAATACAATCAACCTGTGGGACTGTGAGTGTACATCCATGCTGGGAGTTCTAAGAGGCTATATTTAACCTTTGGCTTTGAGGAAATGCTAAAGTCACCATGCTAACAATCACATTGCTAACATGCTGATGTTTAGCGGTATGGTGACCATAGTCACCATCCAAGTTTAGCGTGTTAGCATGCTAACATTTGCTATAAATAGCACTAAAGCTGAGGTCTGATGGGAAGTCATTGGATTTGCAGGTCACAAACCTAAGTATTGGACAGGCAACAGCAACTGAGCTGCAAAGAGAAACCAAAGAACTACACAAACTGAGGAAAACAGGTGAGGACAATAACTTGCACTGAATGAATATTAAGCCAAGGGGGACACCTGGTGGGGAAAAACAGTCAGGACAAAGAAGCCCAACCAAACTGAAGGCTAGGAGTGGAGGCAAATACAGTAGCCCTTTCCTTTTGCTGAGAGGCTGCAAGGACACGCCTTTCATAAAACAGGGGGAAAATTTCTAATTGTTTGATTGTGATACTTGTAATTGTGGAGCCTACTTTCAGCTAAATGTGTTGTCTTGGACCACTTTTATGTCCCATACTCTTCCCTTCACATAAACATGCTGCCTCACTGAAACGGCTCCTCTTCCCAGAATGAATGTGAGCGCAATCACCCCTCCCCCTCTTCCTGCTGTCGAACACAGCCAGTCCAACAGTACAGACACTTCCTGCTTCCTGCCCCTTTCGCAGATCTGCCAGTGTACATATGAGTGCAACACGTTGTAAAGTGAAGCCCCATTCACTGCAGATCAGCAAGGAGCTGTAAAGAAAGGGAACTAAGCTTCGGTTTGGACCAGCTCTCAGTTGTTATCTTATATGAGAAAGTGAAACTATTTCACATTCCATGTCTCTTCGGGGTGAAATGGCGCAGCAACAAAATCTGATGGATCGGAAAAAACTCTGCTGTTCCATCTGTCTGGATCTACTGAAGGATCCAGTGACTATTCCCTGTGGGCACAGCTACTGCATGAGCTGTATTAAAAGCCACTGGGATGGAGAAGATCAGAAGGAAATCCACAGCTGTCCTCAGTGTAGACAGACCTTTAGACCGAGGCCTGCGCTGGTGAAAAACACCATCTTGGCAGATTTAGTGGAGGAACTGAGGAAGACGGGACTCCAAGTTGCTCTGGCTGATCACTGCTACGCCAGACCTGAAGATGTGGGATGTGATTTCTGCTCTGGGAGAAAGCTGAGAGCTCTCAAGTCCTGTCTGCAGTGTCTGGTCTCTTACTGTGAGCAGCACATCCAGCCTCACTATGAGTCCCCAGCCTTTGAAAAGCACAAGCTGGTCGACCCTTCCCAGAAGCTCCAGGAGAACATCTGCTCTCATCATGGTGAAGTGATGAAGATTTTCTGCCGCACTGATCAGCAGTGTATCTGTATTATGTGCTCCAGGGATGAACATAAAGACCACGACACGGTCTTGGCCTCAACAGAAAGGACCGAGAGGCAGGGAGAGCTCGGAACAAGTCGACAAAGAATCCAGCAGAGAATCCAGAGCCGAGAGAAAGACGTGAAGGCGCTCCAGCGGCAGTTGGAGGCCATCAATCACTCCGCTGACAAAGTTGCGAAGAACAGCGAGAAAATCTTCACTGGGTTGGTGCATCTTTGCAAGAGCAGAAGCTCTGATGTGAAGCAGCAGATCAGATCCCGACAGAAAACCGAAGTCAGTCGGGCTATGGAGCTTCAGGAGAAGCTGCAACAGGAGATCACCGAATTGAGGAGGAGAGACGCTGAGCTGAAGCAGCTCTCACGCACAGAGGACCACGCCCGGTTTCTACAGAACTACCCCGCACTGTCATGTCTTAGTGAAGCTCCAAACTCGCCCAACAAAAACATCCGCACTCTGCACTACTTTGAGGATGTGACGAGAGTTGTGTCAGAGGCCAGAGAAAAGCTGCAAGGCATTCTGAGTGACGCGTGGACCAAGATCTCAGAGCCTGAAGTGGATGTTTTACGGCCACAACCAGAGCCCGAGACCAGAGCGGAATTCTTACAATACTCATGTCAAATCACACTGGATCCAAACACAGCAAACGCACGGCTGTTATTATCGGAGGGGAACAGAAAAGCAACAGTGACGAGTGAAAAACAGTTGTATTCAAATCATGGAGACAGATTTACTGACATGTTTCAGGTTCTGAGCAGAGAGAGTGTGAGCGGCCGCCATTACTGGGAGGTAGAGAGGAGCGAATGTGAAGTTTCAGTGGCGGTCACGTACGAGGATATCAGCAGAACAGGATATGAAAGTGGTTTTGGAAATGACGACAAGTCTTGGGCATTAGAGTGTTTCAGCAACAACTACGAGTTCAGACATAACGGTTTAAAAACTTTTATCTCAGGCCCTCAGTCCTCCAGAGTAGGAGTGTACCTGGACCACACGGCAGGTATCCTGTGTTTCTACAGCGTCTCCGCAACCCTGACTCTCCTCCACAGAGTCCAGACCACATTCACTCAGCCACACTATCAGGGACTTGGCGTTTTTGCTTCACACGGAAACGGATCTGCTGCTGTGTTCTCTGAGCTTGAGTAGAAAGAAGTTAGGAGGCTGACTGTGTGCTTTATTTTTTGAGTCAGGAACTGTGAGCTATGATTGTATAACCATTGCCAAAACAGAAGGCTGTGCAAACACATCTTTCATCAGATATTTTAGTTTTTTGGCTCATGACCTTCTTCAGAGAAGTTTGGCAATATTTACTGCAACTTCTCTTCTTCCTTTGGGAAGCCAAAATAAGGGAACATTTTGTATTCATGAGTAATGGAAGTGTTAAAAACAATCTGGTGGCTGTCTTTCTTTGCCATGTTTGCTTATGAAATGTGGATTGAGTCCCAGCACATTTTTATTATGAAGAAGAAATAAAATCACCAATGATTTATGTTTGCATTTACAGTCAGTCAAGAAGACACAGTTAGAGTAAAGGTGTGATTTGTTCCAATGTCTGCAGAAACTCACTCCAATCAATGAAGGTTCAGAGTTCCGATCTTTCCTCACACTAATCATTTCTCTCTTTTTTTTTTACTATATTCTATAAAGTATTAGCCACAAAATATGTAGCTGAAGAGCATTTACAGCAGAGCAAAGCCATAGTGGGCTCATTGCACTAATTCTTTTATATAAATCATTTTTGTTTACAGTTGCACTGTAATCGAAATTGCACTAATAGTGTTTTTTATGTGAACGAAATGTTTGTGATTTTTTTCTTTTACATAAACCTGGTTTATGATCATTGTGTACAATTATGATGGAAATCACTTTGCAAATAAACTTAGTATTGTCAATTTGGCTTCCTTGACCATGATGTTCATTATTGGATTGCATTTAAAAAAAACATTGACAACTGAAAGCAACTGGCTGCCTCGAGTTCAAGTGTTGTTGTACCTTAAGTACACTTTTAAAGTGTCACAATTTACTTAAATACATAATTTTTTTTTTGCCTCTACAATCATTCATTTGAGCAATTATATATTATATATAATAATAATATTGAGCCAATGAGCTGCCTAATATGTACTTTTGATACTTGAATGAATTGTTTAATTTAATTATTGTTGACGTATTATTTGGATTGATTTTGATTGAATGTAGCCAATGCTTATTTATTCATTTATTAAATTTGAATCACAGTGGAAACAGAAATAACCTATTTCACCAACATAACCTCGTGATAAAGGTGTTTAATAACACATGACGTGGATAGAATAAGGCCCAGTCACGTCTATTATAAAATATTATGGATAATAAGTCAATATATTTTAAAACACTCGAAAAATAAGCGGAACTCTCTGTCGATAGAAGAGCCCGGCTGAAACCAACACGGAATGTTTTAGTGACGCACATCGGAACACGGAAGTGAAACGCTGTTTCCGTGTTTATGTTTTCATCTTAGCGCCGAGCAGAAAAGCTCATTTTGTGAACCAGTATGGCGGTGAGCGCCGTTCACCTGGAGTCGGACGCCTTCCTGGTGTGCATGAATCACGCGTTAAGCACGGAGAAAGAAGAGGTGATGGGTCTGTGCATCGGAGAGGTGGAGACCACCCGGATCGTCCACATCCACTCAGTCATCATCCTCCGCCGCTCGGACAAGAGGAAGGACCGGGTGGAGATCTCCCCGGAGCAGCTGTCGGCGGCCTCCACGGAGGCGGAGAGGCTGGCCGACATGACCGGCAGGCCGATGCGGGTGGTCGGCTGGTACCACTCCCACCCGCACATCACCGTGTGGCCCTCCCACGTCGACGTGAGGACCCAGGCGATGTACCAGATGCTGGACCAGTGCTTCGTGGGCCTCATCTTCTCCTGCTTCATAGAGGACAAGAACACCAAGACGGGCCGCGTGCTTTACACCTGCTTCCAGTCCGTGCAGGCGCAGAAGGGCTCCGAGTACGAGCGGGTGGAGATCCCCATCCACGTGGTGCCCCGCGAGGCCATCGGCAAGGTGTGCCTGGAGTCGGCCGTGGAGCTGCCGCGGATCCTGTGCCAGGAGGAGCAGGACACGTACCGCAAGATCCACAGCCTGGCGCACCTGGACCCCGTCACCAAGATCCACAACGGCTCGGTGTTCACCAAGAACCTGTGCAGCCAGATGTCGGCGGTGAGCGGGCCGCTGCTGCAGTGGCTGGAGGACCGCCTGGAGCAGAACAAGCAGAGCGTCGTGGAGCTGCGGCAGGAGAAGGAGAGGCTGCTGCAGGAGCTGGCTTCTATGTGAGCCGGGAGGACAGAGAGGAGACTACTATCGGTTGTTGTTTTTGTCCACGAAGGAAACGGACCTCCTGTGTTGCTTGTTTTTACGTTCTTTACCGTTTTGTACCAACCGAAAAGTTGTCCATAATATGAAGAGTCTGAAACTGTCTGACACCAAAAGGGTGGCATCGCAGTCTTGATTTAGAAATGTCCTTATTTAAATCGCTATTGTATTACATTTATCATATTTGGGGTCATTCTCTACAACTGTGTTATGCGGCTGCAACTCACGAATAAACTGCCAAATATTTAATCATTTGGTCCTAAAAAATTTCCCCGAGAATGTTTTCCCCAAACATAAGTCCAAAGCAAAGATGCTCAAATTAAAATGATAAAAACAACAGAAACTCTTAAAATCCTCACATTTGAGAAGCTGGAACCAGAACATTTTTGGCAAATATTGCTTGGAAAATTCTTTAAAAAAATGTGTTGGTTACCAAATAGTTTTCTTCTGTCAATCAACTAATCCATGAATCAACTCGCTGCTTCAGCTCGCTTCCCCAGAGCTGCTATCTAAAGTCTCAAAGACGTAGTTCTGCTTACTTGTTTCTTAGACCAGATAGTTTCCTGATTTGAGTTTTTGTTCAGCTCTTTGGTGACAAGAGAAAGTTAAACTGACTCATTTGAGAAGTTGGCCGACATAATGCGATGGAAGATGTTAACCCACCCACAATGGGAATCAATGGTTAACTGGAGGGAAAGCTGATGGTGTGAAATATTAAGTAATCTATGGTTAATGGGCAAAAACACTCAAATCTTACGTTGGGTCACGTCTCCCTTCTTATAAACACTCTGAATCAGAGCCAACTGGGCACATTGAGCGACGTGCGACAAAGAGAATGTGCCTTTGGACTAACGGGTGTTGCTGTAGATACTGTCAATGAGGGATTTTGAATGCAAAGGCGGGGTGTGTGTGTGTGTGTGTGCGTGTGTGTGTGCGTGTGTGTGATTGACATTTGTTCACTCTGTTTGCTTTGTCTTTTTCTTCTGCCTCGTCTCCTCCCAGATTTGTAAAGCCTGAAATCTTCTTTCTTTTGAAGGTGCATTATTCAGGTGTGACTAACATGTTTTTTCTCTGCATACTGTAAAATAAAACAGCTGCTGCTGCTGCACTGTGACCCACACACACCTCACTGTAGTCCTGAAACAATGAGGTGATGATACCGAACCGAAAACACGTTTCTGTTATGAGTTTGAAAACGGTTTCAGGAATTATTAGTGAAGAAGAAATATTCCAGCACAGCTTTCTCACAGTTTGTTCTAATGCAGGGGTCACCAACCTTTTTGAAACTGAGAGCTACTTCAAGGGTACTGAGCAGTACGAAGGGCTACTTGTTTGATACAAACTTCCTGAATAACAAAGTTGCACAGATCACCTTTTAATAATAATAATATATGTGAAGAGACTGATCACATGTCAATGTTAATTATTCCTCACAATAATTATTAACAATGATTGTGGAAATCATTAACTGTCATATCTTCACATCATGACTCGATTGTACTAACTAACCACTACCTTCGTAACATTTTTGAACAAATCATGAACTCTGTTCCATGTTTATACAAATTATCAGTTATGTCGAATAAAAAAAATCAACTCTTTCACATGTTTAAATGAATCCTATTACATTAGTACTAATCACCACATTTTGGGAAATCTGGGTCAACTTTGCATTGCGCAATGAAGCCTGCATGCCGGCCTGTAGTCTGTAGTCACCGACACCAGCTTTTTTTTGGGTACCATTTTCTCCACGAAGAAACTAGTAAAAAGTCTTGTTTATAGCCGAGGGGGGGATCCAACACTCCGAGGCACGCAAGCGTCTTTGAGCGCCTGCGTTCAAACCTAGACTGGGCCTTTTCGATCGTACTGAGTTGCCTTGTCTCTACCCCCGCCACCCACGAGTTGTTGCCCCGCGGCCTGTTACGAGGACTGACGGACCTGACGACGGTGTGCGATCGCGGCGGGGGCGGTGCGTCCGGTGCCAACGGGAAGCGCCCGCCATTCGGAACCTGAAAACCTAGTGCGGTGCGGCCTCTTCCTTTTAAAATCTACATGAATGCAAGCGTTTTTGATTAAAAAAGGACAGAAACTACAATTTTTAGACGGAGCTCCATGGGGACCTAGTGCTATTTTTAGAACATGCCTTGCGGGCGACTCACATGGTCCCTGCGGGCGACCAGGTGCCCGCGGGCACCGTGTTGGCTACCTCTGGTCTACAGAATATGGTATCTGGCAGTGCTCACATAGTCCTGTTGGGTGTTTATTTATTAGTTGCATTGTTTTGTTCAGCCTTGTGTGTCCAATCCTCAGTCTGGTTAATGTGTTTTCTTCTGTGGTGCTTCTTCTGGATGTCCTCCCTTTGCCAACTTCTTTCTGAACAGCATAAAGATGTCTTCCTGTGTCTTCCACAGTCCCAACTGTGCTGCCATTCATTAATATTTCTATTGATTATTGATTTAGCTTCTGCTTTGCTGAGTAAAATGTCTGTCTTGTGCTGACTTCCTAAAGCTTGTTTTGCTAATGTATCTGCTCTTTCGTTTCCTTTTACCCCTCTGTGTGCTGGTACCCAAATAAATGACATAAAAATACCCATATTCTTAAGTCGGAACAGTGTTTCATATATTTCATTAATTAAATCCTGCCTGCTATGAGATGTGAATGATTGTAATGAGGATAATACTGAACTGGAATCTGAACAGACAATGACCTTTTCGATCCGAACCTCCTCCACCCACTGCAGTGCTGTTATAATGGCCAACGTCTCAACTGTATAAACAGAGAGATGATCTGATGTTCTCCTTTTAACTTCATATTGCAAGGTTGGTATGGTGACTGCAAAACCAGTTCTACCTGTATCAGGATCTTTAGACCCATCTGTGTATGCCGGGGTAAATGATTGATATGTTGCCTGTAGTCTATCCTCCACCACTCCAGCCATGTTATCAATATCTTTAAATGCCTGGATTTTGTCCAAAAAATAATTATCAACTGACCCTGAGGGAAATAGCCACGGTGGTACAGTTGATAACGCTGCTGTAGGAGTGAATGTAGGAGTGAATGTATCTCTTCCTAATGTTCCACTGCTCCATGCAAAACATTCCTGTTTGGCCCTTTCTTTTTCCCAACATGGCAGAAGCACCTTTGTAGTTGGATGATTATCTCCAGATGTCCTTGCAGATTGGCCCAGTAATTCATAGTTAATAATTAGTAATTCTTGCGTCTTAAATGCATCTTAAATGCAGCGGCATTTCACCCACCTCCACCTGAAGAGCAGCCACGGGACTTGTTTTAAAAGCACCACAACACAGTCTCAGAACTTGGGATTGTAACACTTCCAGCTTCTTTGGTGAAGTTTTTGCAGCTGATCCATATACTACTCAACCATTATCAAGGACTGATCTCATCAAAGCGGTATGAATATTTTTAATTGCAGACCTACTGGCTCCCCTTTCTGACCCTGTCAGACACCTCATTACATTTAAAATCTTTTTACATTTCATAACTATCCTCTGAATACGCTCATTCCATGTTAATTTATCATCGAGCCACACACCAACAAACCTAAAAACTTTTACTTGCTCAATCTTTTGCCCGTACATCTTTATCTGAGCATCAAGTCCCCTCTTTCTAGTAAACATGATTGTTTTAGTTTTTCCCACAGAAAATCTGAATCCCCATGAATAAGACCATCTTTCTACCACATTCACAGCCTCTTGTACTTTCCCTTTAATATGATTTATGTTCTTCCCCCTCTTCCACAGTGCTCCATCATCAGCAAATAGGGATCGCCCAATATCACCCTGAACTTGAAGAAAAACATCATTTATCATGATGGAGAACAGTATCGGACTGATGACACTTCCCTGAGGTGTTCCATTCTCTACCTGGTATCTTCTAGATAGTGCTGTCCCAATTCTACCTTGAATAAATCTGTTAACTAAAAAATATTTAATCCAATTATATGTTATGCCACCTATTCCTATCATATTTAATTGAATCAATAACCCCTCCCTCCAAACCATATCATATGCCTTTTCCACATCAAAGAACACAGCCATCACTGACTCCTTATTCACCTGGGCCTTTTTGATTTCTGTTTCTAAACAAATAATTGGGTCCATAGTTCCTCTACCTTTCCGAAATCCACTTTGATGAGGTGTTATCATTCCCCTGGACTCCATATAAAACGTTAATCTATCTGTAATCATTCTTTCCATTATCTTACCTACATGGGATCTTAATGCTATGGGTCTATAATTTATTGGGTTTGATGAGTCTTTGCCTGGTTTCCTGATTGGGATAATCACAGCTTCTTTCCAAGAACTAGGTAGTCTCCCCACTTCCCAAACCTTATTATAAAAATATAACAATGTCATCCTTGCTATACTACCTAAATGCTTAAGCATTATATAGCTAATTTCATCCTTCCCTGGCGATGTAAGTCCTCCTCTTTCTATTGCTATTTTCAGTTCTTCTTAAGTAAATGGGGCATCGATTGAACTATTTAGTATTGTCTCTTTTTTCAAGAATATCAGGATGAGCTGATTGTGTCCTTTTCCTTCCTCTCTTACTGTCAGGTTGGCAGAGCTGTGAATTTCTGTTAATGCTTTTGCCATCATCTTTGCCCTCTCCCCATCCGACACTGCTGTTTCCTCCCCCCTCTTCAATACTGGATACTGCCGCACTCTTCTTATTCCTCTAATGCTTCTTATCATCCTATCAATCTCTCCCACAGGTGTTGATCTTCCAATTCTGCTACAGTAATTCTGCCAGCTTTCCCTTTTTGTTTTAAGAATGGTTCTACGAACCTTTGCTTGTGCTTGTTTGTATTGTATTAAATTTTGGAAATGATGTGTTCTTCTTAATAACTTAAGAGCTTTGTTCCTTTCTTTCACTGCTCTCACACACTCATCTGTCCACCAGAGGACTGCCTTTCTTTTCATCCTTCCTTTACTTTAAGCAATTGTTTGATTTGCTGCTTCCAATATTGTAAATGTCATCTCCTCAATATCTTCATTTAATTCTATTTTATCCATTTCTCGCTCACATATATATTCAAAAAGTTCCCACTTTGCCTTACTAAATACCCACTTACCTACTATATCTCCCTGTTCCTTACTCCTTTGCAATGATACTTTACAACTTATTGGGAAGTGATCACACTGATGTTTCGTCTTCTATATCCCACTCACATATTGCTGCTAAATTTCTTGATACGATAGTTAAATCTAGTGCAGATGTGTTCCCCGTGTGGACATCTAATCTAGTCCCTCTCCCATCATTTAGACAAACCAAATTATTTTCTTCTAGTAACTCTTCTATTACCTCTCCGTTTGCATCTGTTCTTACTCCACCCCATAACGTGCTATGTGCATTAAAATCGCCACATATCAACACCTTGTTGCCACTTATCCCTTCAATTTGTGCCAATATATTCTTCTCAAATTTTTTACAAGGCTTATAGAAATTTATAACTGTGAACTCTCATTCGCTTGTCCAGATCTCCACCGTTACATACTCTAGCTCAGTTCCTATCTCTACTTCTCAAAATGTAATGTCTTCACTAATGAATGTGGCACATCCTACTCCTAGACCACCCTCCCTATCACCCCTAACACACGTGTATCCAGCTAGTCTGAAGTCCAAATTTGCCCTTAACCATGTTTCCTGTATCCATATGACATCTGGTTTATTCGCTACATTTTCAACATATTTTTTGAATTCTTGTCCATTAGCCAACAAACTCCTAGCATTTTAATGTAGTGACCAGCTAAACAACTGAGGCTTCCTGCTTTTGTTCTTGGCCCCCACTCTGCTGATTGGCCAGCCTGAAGTTGGTGGAACCCCGGAGCAGCACGACCAGATGGAACCCAATCAACTGATTGACACAGGATAGGAGACTGAGGGAGAGAAAAAGAAAGAAGGGCAGGAGGGCAGAAAACACAACACGTAACAATGCGTTTGAGGGCTGAAAATGTCCGCTTGATAGAGGCAGTAGATTTTGGGATTGTCACCACCAAACATGCCAAAACGCTAAAAATGTAATGTCACGTAAAAACTTCTTACATAACTTTAAACTTGAACTCTTACTACTACAAAGTTCTGCTAGCTAGTTTCACAACAGTCACGCTAGCCCACTGACCAATCAAGCCGCGCGTTAATGCTGATGTACGTGTAGGCCAGCTAGAAGGCTCTTGCACGTCAAAGAATACGCCCAACATGTCAAACTAACAATCTGATTGGTTGAAGACTGTTTACAATTACTGTCTGATTATTTTTTCTCCAAACTAACTGCCTCCCTGTCTCTCCAGCTGATCATGGACATCATTAAACCCATCCAGAATGTCTACAAACAGTTTGACACGATGAAGAAAAACAGTCAGCAAATCCCCGAAGTTCTGGAGAGACTCAAAGTCCTGGAGAACCTGGTACGTTTCCTTCCGAAGGACCAAGAGCAACTCTCTGAAGATGTCAACAAAGCTTCGGAAAAACTCAACAAGGTTTTGTCATCAGCTGAAGACCTGATTAAAAAATTCACAGAGGCTTACAAATTGACTCAGATAGTGAAATCTGGCGACTACAAATTAGAGTTCGACAAACTGAACAAAAGTCTCACCAATACCTTCATGATTCTCTCTGCGGCTCTGCATGTCCACCAGGGGAAGAAGCTGGAGAAACAGGAGAATAAGCTGGAGGACCAGGAGAATAAGCTGGAGGACCAGGAGAAGAAGCTGGAGGACCAGGAGAAGAAGCTGGAGGACCAGGAGAAGAAGCTGGAGAAACGGCTCGCTGAGCTGGAGAGGAAGAAGGATAACCGAGCAAACTGTATTTTTCTGTAAAGAAGAGCAGAGTTCTGCGTTTTGCAGTTTTTTTGCATTTGCTAAAACACAATTTTTGAAAAGAGCGCCCTTTTTGTTGAAACTATAAAACGTTTCTAAAACCTGTATTTTTGCATCTTTACACACAAACACCAAATAAATAGCTCTCTCCACATGACAACTGAACACCGAGAATAAAACACTATTATCTAGAGGCTTTGGCATTTTTTTTTGTTGACTATGAACACAAATACAATGTGTTGATTCTCAGTTCTCAAATACTCTTGCATTCTCTAGTGTCCACCAGGGGGCGACACCTCTGGTTGTATAGAAGTCTATGAGAAAATGACTCTACTTCTCTCTTGATTTATTACCTCAGTAAACATTGTAAACATGAGTTTATGGTCTCAATCTCTAGTTTCAAGTCTTCTTCAATACAGCATGATGTCCATTTAGTAAATTATGGTCCATTTAGAGTCAAACAGACCATAAAGCAGGGGATGCTTTAGGGCGGGGCTACACGATGATTGACAGGCTGAAAGTTGTCTGTGTATCGGTCTTCCAACTTTAACACTTTTACAGTGTGTTTTCAGTTCATAAAGGTTAATTACAACATTTTGGTAACCTGAAAATGTCATTCTTCCAAAAAACAGATGGCAACAGCCAACTGACAAGGTTCATTAACTTTACAACCAGGTTCAGTAATAAGCTTAAATTATATACATAAACGTCCATATCGAGTTTAAGATGCTATTAATAAACTTTTAATTCCTTTATATTATATTGACAATAATCCCCTCAGGATTTAGTGGACAATGGTGGTTCTGTTTGTTTTGTTGCTCTAGACAGAAAATAGGGTTAAACATATATGCAATTGGTAAAAATGGAATAAATAAAATGGAATTACCCACATTATTATATTATGAAATGAGTGCATATTTCTTATTAGTCCTGAATCTATAGTTGTGTGCATGTGGCCTCAAGAGCTGACCAGACAGTGGATCACTTAAGTTCACTTTAACTTATAACTGGTGTGAACACAAGCACCAAACGTCATGTTCATGTTAATTGGTTTAGCATCATTTCTCGAACTTAGTACAATTTTGTCAGATAAACTGACATCTGGTTAATTTCACCACGTGGAGCCAAATCAGATTTGAGAAAGATGCTGAGACAGAGACTCAGAGAGACTGATCTTGTGTAATGCAGAGTGTAATCTATGTCCATCATCAATAAGAGCAGCTGTGTTGTTCAGTCTGATGACCACAAGATTGTGCTATAAATCTGAAGAAATGTGGATCTTTACTGATCAGTGACAGATATCCGTCACAAAGTGATCTGTAAAAGACCATGAAGAGATTATGACCGTGATTAATTGTTACGGATCATTAAAGACAGAGAAAAATAATGATTATATATTAACTGTCTTTAGTGTATGACATGAAGTTGAAGTGAACTTGAATCTTTTATGACAGACGTGTTCCAGAGGTCAAAAACACTCCACACTCAAGTTCTGAAGTTACTGATTGCTCCTTTATTAACAAACAAGTTCTCTGTAACATGTAGTTATTGTTCTCCATACATAAAGTTCATGATCATCAGTTAATACTAATTTACATGTTGTATACACACCACCATTTAAAGTACTATAAATCCTTTAAGCCATTGAATATGTAGATGGTTACGAGTATTTTCTTTACAAAAACCTAAACAAACAGCAATAAAGTGCCTCACTTAGTTATAATAATAATCTTAATCATAAATAGTGTATATATTGAATACAAACATAAATACCCATGTAAACATTTACTAAACAGAAACTGGGGTGTAAGAAACGTGTAGAGACAGAAAAAGAAACACTTTGTAACATGAACAAAGACAATCTTTTCTAAAAACAGCAATAAACATAGTTTTGTTAATAGCCATCACAGGTTTACAAAGGTTACAACGTTATTCATTGTCATAGTACAACAGGGTTGCAGTTTGCGGTCCCATTTTCCAACATAAAAACAACATTATAAGTAGAGGGTGGAGGATTAATTACAACAGGAAGGGGCTGAGCACACAGCCCTGGGGGGCTCCGGATTGGAGGAGGTGCTGGTGTATGTTTGTGAGGAAGGCTAATAACCAGTTGCAGTAGCGGTTTAAACTGGACACTGCAGATGTTTTAGGTACAGGGTCGATGGTGGCTGTCTTGAAACAGGTGGGAACACTCTCTGGTGACAGTGATATGTCAAAAATGTCAGTGGTGATCAGTTAGCCGGTTGGCACGAGTTCTTAGTAAACAACCGTGGGTGTTACCAGGTCCAGCAGCTCTACTCATATTCAATCTCATCAGGGATTTTATTTATATAAAAATGTGCCTGCTAGGGTCCCAATGGCAGCGGCAGACATAAAAAATGGCCACCGCACTACGTTGATTTGAAAGTCTGTTCCTTTCCTTTTCTGTTTCTATGATCCTGCCCACCCCTCTTTGTCCTCCCATTATATAAAATATTTCCACTTTTTACAGCGTGTTATTCTTGTTTTAGGGTTAAAAGCGATAGTTTGGTACAGATGTAATTTGTGTTTGTGACAAAGTGGGTTACATTCATCTATAAATCTAACCATGCTTGTCAATTGTTTGTTTACCATGCCCACCATGTGTTCCAGAGGCTAAAGGGGGAGGCACCCAACCATTTCCTCTATTTATACACTGGATGATGTCATCCGGGATGTCATTGGGTCAGACCAAATATGGGGGGGAGTAGAATATGTACAGGTAGATTTGTAGGTTAGTTGTGATCTGTTTTACATTGTTGTGAGTGTATAGCAAATTGTAAACCATATACAATTGTTGGCTACCTAGGGGTGCTGTAAGGTAGAGCTTTTGTCTGTTAACTATTGGAGTCAGTAATTGGTGTCACCTGCACTCATGGTAGGAACTAGATCCTGCTGTTTTGTTTGTATATATGTTTGGTTACGCGTGTAGCAGGGCACTTTTGTAAATATAACGCCTTTTTGTTATCGGAACAAAGTCTCTCGTGTCTGCCTCCTACCACTTCAGAAGCCACTCCGGTCAGCCTTCACCACAGTGTTGAAAAACCAATTGGCGTGGAGAAAGGGATGGAGGACATGGAGTTAGACGTTTCCATAGAGGGTATGAGCCAGCCGACAAGCGCAGGTGTTGGGGTGTTATACGATGTCATGGGGGCCATGTTCCTGGGTTGAGGCATAGAGGTTGTGGGGTTATACCCCATGGGGGCCATGTTCATGGGTTGAGGCATAGAGGCTGTGGGGTTATACCCCATGCGGGCCATGTTCATGAGTTGAGGCATAGCGGCTGTGGGGTTATACGATGTCATGGGGGGCATGTTCCTGGGTTTAGGCATAGAGACTGTGGGGTTATACCCCATGGGGGCCATGTTCATGGGTTGAGACATAGTGGTTGTGGTGTTATATGCCATGGGGGGCATGCTGCTGAGGTCCTTTCCCTGGTCAATCAGAAGAGCCCTGGACAGTACCTGTAAGTTATCAATGAGCGTTTCGTCCACATTGGAGAACTGGTCGTCATGGTTGCCGGACTTCCTCAATCCCGAAAAAGAATTATTTCGGGAGAATTTCTCCATCAGCGTCTTGGCAGATTTCAGAGTGCTGCAGATTTCCTTCAGAGCATTCTCCACAGTGGGAGAGATTACGCCATGCTCTCTCTGTTTAGCGGTATGAACCAGTCCCTCCAGTACTTTGACTCTCTGGGCGACTTGTTGGCAGTTATTTTTGTTGGCCTTCGCATTTGCAGCCATCTGGTAGATTGTTGAACATAGGCTCAAGGTCAAATCCACTTGGGACTGGTATAGATCCCTGTTATTCATGATTAGCTATAGAGACAGAGAGGCAGTTAGCTTAGATTGAACCGGTGCAACAGTGAAGTGAACCTAACCAGACTGACCTCAACCGAAAGGAACAAAACCGCAGATTACGCGAATTAAACTGACCTGAGCTGAAGTAAATTAGTGAATTACAGATGAAGTAAGTCTGGTAAATTGGAGCTGATGTGTGTGACTCACTGCTCCTCTGGCTGGCTTTCTTTTTTTTTTACTTTGCAGGTTGACGGCAGTTAGAGGTGGGTGGAGCTTTCTAACCTGATGTTTTGCACCTGGACAGGCTGGGTTATTTAGTCTCTTTTAGTCTCTCTCTTCTCTCTCACCCCCTACATCTACCTTTATTTTGGTTTGGTCTTCCTTTTATTTTTGCCCTCACAACGACAAATATGTTTGCACAAACAAATATTTTTCTCACTATTTGATCCAAGAAGAGAAACATCTAGAATTCTGTGTTTTTTACATCCCAAATAGCCAGATACAGCTAGCATGTTTTCCCGACATCTTTCAGCCTGACATACCCTACATGGAAGCTGCGTTAGTGATTGTTCTGAACAATTAAATTAAACCTGAAATACCAGATTTTATTTTGGGCTAAGACACGCCCAGTCAACTCTATCATCGGCTCATTTTCGATAATCAGTGTTGCATTACAATCACAGCACAAGCCTTTTCTCTCTTTTGGGTGAATCAATCCATCAAAACATGACAAAATCTGGTTAATCTTTTTATACCATTGACTATTTTTTCTATAAAATGCATCATATTTTATAAACTGATATTAATCTGAATTACAACCACTAACCCGAGCTGTGAAATAAACTTTAGTGGAGTAAAAAAGGCAATATTTTGCACTGAAATGTAGTGAAGTTTAAAGTAGTATCAAGTAAAGTACAAGTACATGCTTGAATTGAAACTGTAATTTCCCAGAATTGATTCACTGTCACTTCAGGGAAATGACATAGATCATTTCTGAGAGAGTGGGTGGAGTTTCAAATGAACGAAGGTAAATATTAATAACCTGTCCTGTGCTTCTGTTATTTGACTTTACAAGATCTCCTTGAAAGTTTACAGGAAAAAACTGTTTTCAACTTTAACCACATCTTTGTTAGCACTGTGTTTACACAAAACGGTATATTTTTGCAAAACAATCTCCAACATCTGGTTTTAACACCTGTCTACAACAGATTTCTTGTAGGTGTAATATAGGTCTACCTCTATGTGCATTGTTTCTGTATAACAGTCCATGACATGTATTATAGCTATACACGGAAAAGTACATACAGTGTCTCCAAATCTGGGCATTTTTAAATGTATTAGATGAAAAAGGATTAAAGGTGACCATGTGAACATCTGCACAGGTTTTGCATCCTGTAATCAATCCTCCTGTTCATAGTGGCCATTAAAAGATCCATTGAAATAAGTTAATATGAGGCTGCAGCAGTCTGAATTAGACAAATCATGTGGATATCTTCCAAAGTTACAGTCATTTTAGTACTAAAACCTCTCTATGTTAATGTCACTTCATCGCAGCTCAACACGGAAACACAACAAGGGAATTCTGTACTGAAAAGATTGTAACTAAATGTTCATATGGCCACCTGACTATCATTGACAGATGTCAAAAGCAACAAACCACCCCGTCAATACTCATTTATGGTTCCAGAAAATATTTCTAATCCAACAGAAAAATAAACAATTTAAAAACCAACTGGATTATCCGATCAACTATTTTTTAAACAATACAATTCATTAATTGTCACAAAGCTAAAACTGGTTGTTTTTTAAGCCCATAAATATTGACACTTTAGAGATCTTTACAGGAGAGCAATTACAATGTAAAAGCATGAAGAAGCAGAGTTTTTAAAAGATTATTTACCTGTTGACAAATGACCCGTCTGAATCCAGGTGCGCAAGTTGGAGAAGATGAAAGTGTTTGTTGTTTAGCAGCAGTTTCTTTCCACGATGCTGTGCCAACGCAGTGCCACATACATAACATTCTATCTACTTGCTAAACCTGTTCATCCCGTTCAAGGCTGTAAGAGTATGCGCCCGCTGGCACCACTCGCATGTAGAAACTGCATTTTGGGGAATCTAATTATCAGCTTTCTGGAGGAGAATGAGCCGATCAGATCAATGCCACTCTTATGTCTGTCCTTTAAAAACTGAAGGCAGTGAGCTTAGCTAATCATAAAGACTGGAAACAGAAGAAAACCAGTTGTGGAAGAACCCTCGGAGCATTTACCTATATAAAAGTACCAGTACAACAATGTAAAAAATACTTCATGAAAGTCTTGCATCTTGGATCTTTCATAAGATGAAATTGACAGGGGTTGTTGATTTATTTTCTTATATTTTATTATGTTTAACAATCGCATCATATGTGCAATCTTATTCTGAAAACTAACTAACTATAGCTGTAAAATAATACGGTGCATAATATAGTACAGAGAAACAAATAAGGGGCTCCTACACAAGAGGTCTTCTTCTTGACCCTCCCTCTTTGTCCTTAAATATCACAGAGATACCTTTAGTGTCTGGAGGAAATGGTGGTGGAGAAAAGCATGGGGGACATGGTTCCAGGTGAAACCTGGGAGACATGATGAAGGCAAAGGAGCTGTGGGGATAGGTACTGGCCTGGGGGGCATGGTGCTGAAGGGAGGCTTAGGGGTTGTTGGGCTGGCCATTGGTATGATGCTTGGGAGATGGACAAGGGTGTGGAGCCATACATTAGCATCGGGGTTGGGGGCTAGACATTGACATGGTGCTGTGAGAGAAGCATAGTGGTTTTGAGTCTAGAACTTTACAAGATGCAGGGGAAAGGTGTATGATTGTGGGGCTAGACATTGGCATGGTGCTCGTGAGATGTATAGGGATTGTTGTGCTAGACATTGGCACAATGCTGTGGAGATGGATAAGGGCTGTAGGGCTGGAAATTGGCATGATGCTTGGCGAGGCATAGAGGTTGTGGGGCTAGACTATGCATGTGCTCGAGAGAGACACATGCGGGGGTTGTGGGGCTATGCATTGGCATAGGGATTTTGGGGCTAGACGTTGACATGATTCTGGGTGAGGCATAGGGCGCTGTGGGGCTGGACATTGACCTTGTACTGGGGAGTGGCATAAGGCTTTTAGGGTTGGACAATGGCATGTTGCTTGAACAAGGCGTAGGGGTTGTGGGGCTAGATATTGGTAATGGGGTGTGGTGCCAGTAAGAAGCTGTCCACTGCAATACTCTCCACCTACTCACCTGAATGTCCAGGTGAATGCTATTCAGCTTGTAGAACTTGTCTTCATTGCTGATGGACTTCAGGAAGCTCATAACAGTTTTAATTTTGGAGTATTTAATCATCAGAACCTTGTGAGTGGCTGGAGTGCTGCAGAGTTTCCCCAGAGCGTTCCACTACAGCAGAGATTCAGACCTGCCGTCTTTGTTTGATGGTGAGGTGAGAACCAGTTCTTCTTGGGCTTTCATTCTGTAAGGCAACTGGTTTGCAGGGCTCCTCACAATCTCAGTCTTCTTGTAGGTTGTTAGACAAAGGGTCAAGGCCTAATCCACAAGGGACAGGTATGGATCTACTATCCATGATAAGCTGTAGAGATAGAGAGTCGGTTAGCTTGGATTGAAATACACTGGTGCATCAGTAAAGTCAATTTATCAACACTGAACTCAACCCAGCTGAACTCGACTGAAACTAACAAAGCTTCCTCTAAATCACTGCTCCTTCTGCTGTCTTGTGTTTTTTTTCCTTGCAGGTAGAAATGGGAGGAGCTTTCAGTCCTGATGTCTTTCACCTGAGCAGGATGAGCTGTTAAGCCCGACTCATTCTGACCCAATTCCAATCCAGTCTCTACACCAGGGGTCACCAACCTTTTTTAAACTGAGAGCTACTTCAAGGGTACCGAGTAGTACGAAGGGCTACTTATTTGATACAAACTTCCTGAATAACAAAGTTGCACAGATCGCATTTTAATAATAATAATATATGTGAAGAGACTGTTTGATCACATGTCAGTTAATTATTCCTCACAATAATTATTAACAATGATTTCCACAACAATGATGATAGCTACACATATATATTTAAACATGCAACTTTTATTTCTGTTAATCTGTTTCAACATTTGAAAGTCAGAGGTATCACATCTCTGATATTTTTGTATCATCACATGATCAAAGCCGGTTACTTTTGCACATAGCGCCTGCTGGTGAATGATGCAGTGGTAATGTAGACATTTTGGGAAGTCTGGGTCACCTTTACATTGCGCAATGAAGCCTGCATGCCGGCCCGTCATCGCGGGAGCCCCGTCTGTTGTCACCGACACCAGCTTTTCCAACTGTACCTTTTTCTCCACGAAGAAACTAGTAAAAAGTCTCGTCTATAGCCGAGGGGGGGATCCAACCCTCCGAGGCGCGCGAGCGTCTTCGGGCGCCCGCGTTTAAACCTCTAGTCTGGGCCTTTTCGGTCGGATTGCGTTGCTTCGCCTCTACCCCCGCCACCCCTGAGTTGTTGCCCTGTTCCGAGGATTTGCGGACCTGACGACGGGGTGCGCTTGCTGCGAGCTTCTGGCGCCAACGGGAAGCACCCGCCATTCGGAACCTGAAAACCTAGTGCGGCGGCCTCGTCCTGGCACCCAACTCTCTGATGACAAGAAATATTGTCATTTTAAAATCTACAATAATGCAAGCGTTTTTGATTAAAAAAGAACAGCAACTACAATTTTAGACGGAGCTCCATGGTGACTAGTGCTATTTTTAGAACATGCCTTGCGGGCGACTCACGTGGTCCCTGCGGGCGACAGGGTGCCTGCGGGCACCGTGTTGGCTACCTCTGCTAATGTTATCATGAATTGGGTTTACAGCAATATGTTCTAGGTGTCGGTCACACTCATTAGTCCAGCAGTGCTTAGTTACTGAGCCACATCTGAAAACAGTCGCAATTTTACATTTTTAATTCAGTATGACTTACCTAACGTATCATTATCCTCAATATACTTTGTCAATAAATGTCCATAAATGTGCCTACAGGACAAAGAGGCTCATTATCACTTGCTGTAGAATTATCACGCATTTAGGCTTACTTGAGTATCAGAGTAATCCAGTGATGTTAGTCCGTACATCCATGGGTACATTGCAAACAGGGACTGCTAACAGCAAATGTAATAATTTTAATAGTGCTAATTTGCCAAAAATCGCAGTTGTAGCTCATAGTGTAACTAACTTAATCTATGGCAACACTGAAACACCCTGGTTTAGTCTAACTGTCAGAAATTAGGAGGAAATTGCCAAAAACAATTTCCTAAAGCTCGAGCAGATGGGCACAGAAGGAAAAGCACAGGTGTAACTTCAGAATGGCTGAATTCCATTTAGCTGTTTAGGT
>NW_022280046.1:4713876-4737277 GCF_004355925.1 Anarrhichthys ocellatus
AGGGGTTAGGAACAACTGGTGTGTGTTCTTCCCCTTCATCCCTCATACTCATCTATTCTCACTCTTTAAATCGTTTAAATCGAGTTTGAACTTTAGTTATTGTTCCTACATGAACACTATGTGATACATAAAACTGGACAAACAAACACAGATGTTTAGTGCTTTCAGCTGACACTAGTCGCAAAGATGAAAAGTCAATGTTGGAGCTGGTTCAACATGCCTTGCTTGCCTTTGAAATCCACTGCTGTCTGCTGCGTGTCCTGCTGACCCGACCAGTTGGGTCTTCTCTCTTATCACCTCACCAACAGTTCTCTGATGATAAGATAGATAAGTCATATCCTGGACTTATTGTATTGATAATGGTCTTTTTGCTGGACTTGAAATACTGTATGTTTTTACAACTTTTTAGTCATTTATATATTTATTTTGTATGTATTATTATTTTCTTATTGCTTTTACAACTTTCATTTTATTTTAGTAAATAACATTTATACATATATATTGTTCTTATATATACCTACAGCTGTTTTCTCAGCTCTAGCTTTTCTTAAGGAGAGTGATCTCTCTAAGTGCCTCACCCAAGGTTTTGTTTATTTTGCATGCTATTGTTTTGGTATGTTGCCCATGGTCACAGAATTTGCATAAAATATTGGGCGGAACACAAGGTTCTCTTTCGATACTTTACGTTTTGCGTCAGGGTTGTTGGACAGATTGGCGAGAACAATCTAAGGAGTGGTTTCAGCGAGGCATTGTGTGTCTATGGAAATAGCCTTTCTCAATCTGCGTTCATGTGTGTACTTGTGAAATATCAAGTCACGGCTCAAGCACTGTCCCAAACATGGATGTGAAAGATACTAGCAAACTATTAAACTAAGTACGACAGTAAATTGAGTATGTACAGTTGTGCATTTTAACTGGATTTTGTGTACAAAAAAGAATCTGGGATGTGTAGCTATTAGATTCCAAAGGATGTCAGAGTATGAGACGTGATTTTAACTTTAATTGTAACATGGTAAGTGAACACTGTTGTACAGCGGGCTGTAACAGCCAATCACGCAACCAACAAACAAAAGTAAATATTAGATCATGGGACTGACTGTTCTTTCATTAATATTTATTTCTGTTATGTAACTGTTACAAAGGTAAGAGGGCCAAAACAACTGCTGAACTAACACAAAACACTACAAAGTGAATATGACTCAAAACACAATGTAGCAGTATACAGTCAGACTCAAAGGTCGGCTTACTTTGTCACTAAAATAGAGAGCTCTGAATGATCAGTAAGATTGGTAGCAACATAGAGCTGAACACCATCCACATTGGCAGTTAATTCACACATTCCCCTCCTATTAGGCCCCAAAGAGGGATCACATATGCAGAGAAAAGTTTAGAAAGGACCTAAATCATGAAGAGTGCTGGATTATGAATACCTATGATTGTGTTAAATGTGTGTAAAATGCAACATTTAGATTGGAGGCTTCACCGGACTCAGCTGACAGAAGTAGATCATTAACCATTTGGTTAGGATGCAGCTAAGTGGTCTTAACACAGAGTGAAAATGCTCAAAGGGGTTAATAGAAGCAGGGTAATCGAGCATTGATCGACAACTATGGATTCAAAGGTGTTGAGTGGAAATGTGGAAAATGAGAGGTATCAAAGGGTTTAAAACTCCAATGGGTAGCTTTCAGTAAATACAGATTTAACCACCCTCATCGTTTAAAGCTTTGAATTATGAACAAACACAGGAGTCAACCAACTGAAGTATTTTTTAATCCTAACAATAGCAATAATTACGAAGAAAGTGCTATTATTGAGCACAGTTCCCTTGCTTTACAGTGACAGTATGCGTTTTCTGTTCTCAGTTAAGTAGCTCCCTGTCTGCTGGGCGACATTTGTACTTTGAGCTGTTCCTGTTGATCCTCGTTTGCTGGTGTGGCGGACAAGGGGGTGAGCGGGGGCAGCGGGGCATGGTCGGCCGGGAGGACGTGGCCTCCTTTACGGGACACGAAGCCAGTGTGGGTGCGGCCTCTGAGGGTGGGCAAGGGGGCGAGCGGGGGCAGTGAGGGCAGTGGGGCCCGGCCCGGGGGCAGGACGTGGCCTCCTTGACGGGACAGGAGGGCAATCTCTCTCCTGAGGGCCCCGGTCTGCTGCGATTGGGTTTTCACCAGCACCTGGAGCCTCAAAACCTCCTCCTGGTCCACACGGCTCCTGTTGTCCTGGAACTGTCTGCCCTGGAAACACACAAAGAGATACTTATAATAAACATGCAGTGTACAGATGGACAGACACAAACAAACTCATACATATACGGTATGTCAATACACAAGGTGCATAGTCACCAATGCACCTTCACTCAGCTAGGCTAAAGGGCTGTCAGGACATCTTGGGTTTAAAATCTGACCCAGAACCTTTGTCCAATAGTCATCGGATCTGACGGACAATGGTAAAAGTGCCCAAAATATATTCATTGTTTGGGCACTTAGAGGCTGCAGAACAACCCGAAAGCAGTTGAAAATGCAACACAATATATATATTTTTTTATTTGATAGTGAGAGACAGAGACAGGGGATGACATGAGGAAAAAAGGGCCCTGGACCAGACTCAAACCCTGGCCACTGCAGCAAGGACCTCAATGGTCTACGCAGTGAGCTACCAGAGTGCCTCCAATTTAATTATTTTAACTTGTTATAAATAAAGCCTCCTTTGGACAGGTGTTGTAAATTATTCGCAACAAACACTCAACACAGTGCGTCTGGTCTTAATGCTGCTGTGATGTCCATATCAAATGAAATAGACTAACTAACTTACTCACAAATATGTCACACGTTATCTCCTTATATAGTGGCAACATATTAGCAGCTGCAAACCTCCACACCCAGCAGGCACAGAGCAACTTTATAATCCCACTGGGGTCAAAGTGGCTCCTCCTGCGTCTTTGAGTATCTGGGTCATGAGCTACTGAATGCGCCACTATGTTCACCAGCTAGAAATGTGCCGTATGGAATAAAAGACACTTCAATGCTCCGTAGAGCTCCACAGCTGGTTATAATCCCCGTAGGTTCATCACAAAACATGTAGTTATTTCACATTGTTGATATAAAAACACTGATGTACTTTCATAAAAATCGACCAGATGTACGTATGTATGGACGGACGGCCAAGGCTGTCCAGACGCGGAAGCATAAACAAGGTCAGCGAAAGGGAAGTTGGAATCTACCATATTAGCATATGTGGTTCCCAGCTTTGATCAATATTATATATGAAATAATTTCAATACGCAGAAATGACCATTTTCTTCTGCCTGGCGTTGAGTTTACGGTCCAGTTCCCTTGTCTGGTCCACGAGTTTGGTCTGGCAGAGGACAAGCTCTGTGTTACGCCTGGTTACCTCCATCAGATTATCACGGGCCTCTTCCACCTTCCTCTGAATATCACACACAAATCCAGAAAAAGATCAATAAACACACTCCAATTTAAGCTTTTCATTTCGCTTTAAAAACAACATAAAGTTTAACTTCAGGTAAAGAGGATCAGAACAAAATAGATATCTCACGGTTGCCTAAGGCCCATGCACACACACACACACACACACACACACACACACACAGGTCAGCGTACATCCAACTGTTTCATTTCCTTGGCGTGGCCAGCTTCTCGGAGTAATTTCTTCTGCTTAAGCTCCTCCAGCTTCCTGTTCCCCGGCGCCGTCATGAGAGCATCCAGATCCACAATCCTCCCAAATTTCGCAATCATCTGCTCGTTGCAGCGCTTCTCCAGCACTACACCGACACACAACAACACAGAGATCAGTATCTAACAATGTCATTTTTCCGGCACTGGCCATAATCATTGATGTGCATCTGAATTTCACCGGTATCTAACCCGAACACGTAATCAGAGGTTTCAGGTTAAACCAGATCTAGACCCAGGCGTTGGCCTGTGGGGAGCTCACCCTGGATGTTGGCGTCCATGTCCCTGCGTTCACGGAGGAGCCTGGCGCGATGCTTGCGCGTCTCACCGTACAGATCTCTCTGCCGACTCTTCTCCACATGCAACTGCTTGATGCGCTCCTGCAGCCTGTTGAGCTCCGTCACGTCCATCACCAACGCCTGGCTCAGGTCTGACTTTAGGTCAAACTTAATCTGGTTGACGGATGGAGTAATTGCATGAGATGACAAAGTCAAAACACCAGTTTTGTCACCAGTGAGCCTCCACAGTTTTGGGCTGTATACCTGGTGCAGTCTGAGAGGAACCACCACATCCAGTTCGTTCATTTTCCGCTGCGTCTCCCTGTTGATCAACTCAAGGTCGTCCTCTGCTGCCTTCCGACTGGCCTTCATTGATTTCTCCTGCAGAGGCGAGCAGACAAGACAAACACACCACAAAATTTGCATCTTTCCTTAAAGTACAATCTAACACAATCTATTTTTTTGAAAACATCCCCCACTTTGAGTCCACTAGTAAGAGATACACTCTTTTGGAATTGCTTTCTCTTTCGCCAGAGAGTAAGAAGCTTATCACCAAATTTGTGGATTACCTCTCTAAAGGTTTCTGTGTCGGTCAACTGTTTAAACAAGATTTGGGAAAAGGGAACTCAATGCTGTGTTGCCTGGTAAAACATGGACGACTGCACCTCCCTGTATTCGTACAGTAGTTGTTCAATAATCAGAAGAAACGGGTTTATTCACAAACAGTGAATCACCAAGTGATTCACTGTTTGCATTATTCTAACGTCATGTTGCATACATTTTACCCCTTAGTGTCTCCAATCTGTAAATGTAATTAAAATGTTGGTACATTGTTTCTTTTGTTCTGGGGTTAACCATAAGACTCTCTCTCTCCTAACAGAGGCTCTCTTTGGATGTTTAGAGGACTCTTCAATTCTCCCTTCACACATTCAAACAGCTCTATCAAAACAACTTATTCTCAAAGACTGGAAGACATCAACTCCACTGTGCCTTTAAAAACTGACAGCATGAACTTGTTTCGGGTTATTCACATGGAGGAACTGCTAGCTAATAATTTAAACTGTCAACATGAATGGGAGGGATTTTGGGCTGCCTTTTTGGAATATCTGCACCCCATTTGACTGGATTTGTATTTAAATTATTTATTATATATTGATCGTTTTTTGTATTTCTCTGTTCTGTTTTGTCTCCTATTTCTGATGGGTTGTATTTAACAATCACATGTGGATGATATGTATTAATAAGCAGTTTTGTGTCTCAGGCGCATGGTTAAGATGAATTTCTCTTAGTTACTTATCGCTCCCCCAGGTGTGTGTGTGTTATCAGAAATATGTACACACACACCAGTATGTGAGCTGACAAAAAGAGCACACATTAGAAGGTAAACATGCCAGATGAGATGAGGAGACAGGAAGATGAGTATGACCTTCTTGAAGAGGGTGTCGCACTCCTTCTTCAGAGCTTCAGCACTCTTTCTCTCCTCCACCAGCAGTTCCTCCAGGTCCAGCCGACGCTCACGCAGCTGCAGTGTGTCCTCAAACAACTCTGGGTCACAGTCTGATACATACACACACACACACACACACACACACACACACACACACACACCCACACTTGCGACGTCTTTTTTTAAGAGCACAAAGTTCTGCATCTTCGCGTCTTAGTTTTGCTCTCAAAGTGCACCAGATTGATGCGTTTAAAATCATATTCAAAATCTTTGTCACAGCGTAGGAGAGCACATTGCTCGCCAGATAATCAGTCACACATCATCATCACAATCAACACGGATCCACACAAAAGAGAGAAAAGGCTTGTGCTGTGCTGGGATCGTAATGCTACACTGATTACGGAAAAATGAGCCGAACAAAGTCATCGCTCAATAGATTGGCAATGAGTGCTAGCCAATCACAGCAACGAGAGACGAGGATGGGTGTGTCTTAGAGCCCCCCTGCCCATGTTGATACGTTTCTCAAGTTCTGGAGGCAATTTGAACTCAGGGGTTGAGTTTCTCTTTTAGTTCGTAGGAAACCGACTGCTACACTGGTAAGAATTTAAAGGTTCACACTTCACTGTGAAAAAATACTGACCTGGTGGGCAAACAATGCCGTCCAGAGCAGCTTCTCCCCCCTCTGTATCATCGTCTTCATCACTGTCCTCCTCTTCCTCTGCAAACACACAATTGGATCATAAAGGACACATTGATACACACACACACAGCATCACACAATCATACTTGCGTACCTTCACTTCCTGTCTGCTCCTCCTTCTTGACACGTTTGATCTTCTTCTTGAAGACTTTGGTCAGAAACTCTTCAAACTTGTTTCCTTGGCCCAGTGAGGCCTGGAAGGAAGCCTTCAGAGCCGTCTCTTTCTCCTGCAGCTTAGCTATGTCTTCCTGCTTCAGTTGGAGCATTTCATTGAAGTCCTCCAGCTCAGACTGAGAGGAGAGAGAGAGAGAGAGAGGGGAGGATGGAACGAAAACGTACATGAGAATCTATCGATGTGTTGGCACGTGTTGAACCTGCGCAGCATTCAGTGGAAGTCGCTCAGAGTTTTGGCAGCGCTCAAAGCACCTTCACACACAATCACTGTCGTTAACGCAGGCAAAGCGGAACTATGGAAACCTGCTTTGAATCACGTCTATGTGTGATAGCTGGATTTATTGAAATAGAAGCATATTTGTTTTGTCAGAAAGATGGCGGACGACTTAAAAACTCTCTCCCACTGTGATGTTGCTCTCCTCTTCAATGCGTTTGTTGAGGTTCTGCTCTAGGACGTCCTCCCTCCTCTCGGCCTCCTCGAGGATCCGCAGCTCCTGGTAGAGCGTCAGCTGACGGAGGTCGGCCATCTTCAGCTGACAGTCGAGACGCAGCTTCTGGTGAAGCAGCAGCATGAGCTCGGCGTCAAACTGACACACCGAACTCTCCATCTGGCGATGAAAAACACATCCACGGATTATACCACAATGTTATACACCGTCAGCCTGAGATGTTCAGGGAGTTCCAGAAGATATTTTGCTCATGAATATATATTTAACGTCAATTGCTTTTATTGGATGAAAAACGTACCTGCTCCAGCAGACAGTCCTGCTCGTACAGCAGTCTGATCTCCTCCTCCTTCCGGAGCTCCTCCTCGAGCTCGCTCAGCTCTACACCTTCCTCCTCTGCCGTCTCTTCTTCTTCTCTGGATACAGATGAAGCGGACAGACTAGGAGTCCCTTCCTCTCCTCTCTCCTCCTCCTCTTCTTCCATCCCTTTCTCCAGCTCCTCCAGTAAACGTGTGGCTGCCTCCAGCTCAAGAGTATGGAAACTGTTTGAAAATAACAAAGGAAATGCCTTCCTTTAAAAAACACACAATCAGCAGCTATTTAGAACATCCTGGGGATGTTGCCCTGCTATTAGCTTAGCTGTGGTTTAAAGTCAGTTTTAAAGTCACATGATCACTTAAACCCCATTACTGTATCTTAAGAAGCTGCAGTTTGTCTGTGTCCTGTAGTTATCACCTAAACACTTTTAGAGGTCATTGTATCTGAGGTTTAACTAAAACCGGCTGCAGACCTGGTTGAACTGGGGTTTCAGTGCAGTATGTGGGCTGATTTTTTACAGTTAGGATTATTTTATTAATTTCTAAAATAAACAAGAGAGCATCTTGTGATCATACAAGTCATGACACCAAATCGGGGCAGGGTTGTTAGTGTTATATCTTCCATTCTTTTTAATGTAGTCACCCCTTCCTACACTCACCTTTGTTATTTATCTTATTATATTTATATATTTATCTTATTTTCTGACTCTAGACTTGGTCTTGGATCAGACTAAAACCTGGCTCTTGTACCTCTGTTCCCTCAGAACCCTGTATCGCTCCAGATGGGCGTTGCTGTACTGCAGCTTCTTCTCTGGGGTTTCCTCTGGTAGCATAGCGGGCAGGGCAGGTGGAGGGCGGTGAAGGTGGGCCGCCAGACGCTGCTGGACCTGCTGGACCTGCTGAGCCTGAGCCTTCAACTGAGACAATAGAAGAACCTTGGAGTCCCGCAACGCCACAATCCGTTGATTCATCTCAGTCTGCTTTTTAAAGATCTAGTGGGATGGACGGAGTCAGTAAAGTAATCTGTTATGCATGCAACCATCATTTATTAATCAACTGATTTGTTTCATTAGACTGTTGATTATTTCTGTTTGTGTATGTGTTTGCGTACATTTTCCTCCAGGCCCATCAGAGCTGCTCTCTTCCTCTCAGCAGTCATCCTCAGGTGTTTCGGCACCGTAGAGTCTTTGTCTAACTTCAGTTTTAAGTCTCCGATGTTCTCGATGGCTTCGCGGATGGCCTGAACATCCCGCGGATCCTCACAGTCCTCGTTTGGCTTCTCTGCGTACCTGAGACACCAACAAGTCATTCCAGTTTTGCGCCATCCTGGCAATAGTTACAGTAGCAACCCCATCGCCCCCTAGCGGGTTAATCGGGCACTACAATTTGGAAGAACCATGAAGAAAAATGGAGGATGCCATGTACATTGAATTTGAGCCCAGAGGCCTGAGGCGATGTTGTTGGACATGACACTCACAATTGGGCCCATTCCTGCTTCCTCTTCTCTATCTTGGCTCGAGCTTGTCCAGCTTTCTCATCAGCCTTCCGGAGTCTCTCGAGCTGCCGATTTGTCAGCTTTACTTCTGGTTTACGAGGCTGCGGGCGGGGCAACACCTCTTCCACTGGAGAGCACACACAGGCGATAGGTCAAGCTTGTCTTCCACATACCTAACCCTTATATACTGTATTCTGTCAGGTATCCTACCACTGATAGACCCTTATGATTGACGACCTAAGAAACCTTAGATCTACGAACTTATGTTTATTTTTTATTTATTTTTTAGTTTATCATATACTGTTGTATTTCTACAATTCATTTTTGTTGCACAATTTTGAACGATGTAACAAATTTAAAATACAGGGAAGGGGGGGGCAGAGTTATTTTTATATTTTATGTCTTTCTTAATTGCTTTTGTTAAGTGTTATGATAAAAAAGGAATTTGATGACACTTTTTTACACATTTTGTACTTTGCAAATTCCCAATAAATATATTTTTACAAAACAAAAGGCACGTTTTTGACAGGTGAAACAAACACACAAACACTTTCCTACTTTCTACTAAGCTGCCGTCTTTTGCAGGCTCGGCTCTTGATTGTCTGCATTCTAGTCCAGCAGCTTTATGTCCGCCAGTGCTGCTGATGTCTGGGCTGGGATGTCTGGGCTGGGATGAAGGCTCTGCGAGTGCCGGCAGATGGTAAGTGGAGACTCTATGGTCGGTGCCGATGGCAACCACAGTGACCATGCTGGCCTCCGGAGAGTCCTTGAACCTGAAAAACAAACACAAGAGATGAGGGTTTCATTCTGGAGGCTGGTTGTATCCACTTCCTAACTTACCAACAGGGGCGAAATCTAAATAAAATCAAAACGTCTTAGGATGCCAGTCGGCTGGAATAAATGAATTCCTCCGTTTCTGTTGACTCCGAATGAAGAGATGATGGTTTAACATTTCATCCAAAAACACGTCAAAAACGTTTTTTGTTCTAGTCTTAAACTTAGTTGAAACATGTGGAGTAAACTAGAAAAAACTTATTTACCAAAGTCTTAACATAGACAAGTTTCAAATTAGCTAAATAACAACCCATTATCTCAAAAGAAAAGAAATCCCACCATTGATTAAAAGACAATAATTAGCAACTATTATTAACTGTATTTAGGTCAATGATACAGCAATTATCTGACTGATTAGATGTCCTTCTGTATGTATGTATGTATGTATGTATGTATGTGTGTGTGTGTGTGTGTGTGTTTAGTCAGCACCAGTCATGCAGTTTGCTGAGCACGATGGTGCAGCGCTCCTCCTCCTCGGCCATCTGCTTTCTGAGCTCCCTCACCCGCTGGGCCTTCACCCTCTCTACCTGCTCCCTGAAACAGGGGTGCACCTCCAGCTCCTACACACACAAATACACACATGCCAAACACACAATTGAGCACCTTGCACTGACACACATTAATTCACTGGAGACTTATCCAAACCGTAATGATAATATGCCTTACCCTAACCTTACACACAAACCAGGTCCTAATCCCAAACCTTAATGGTTTCGTTTTTGAGGGCCAGCTTTTCATCCCGCATTGAATGGTGTGTTAGCGTGCACTTAAGTAACAGGGTTACAGTTGTAGTGGAGATCAGGGTTGATGGGGGATAAGACGGACAGATGCACCAATGATGTGTGTGGTTTCTAGCGTGAATCTTTTAGTTTTATACTAAAACCAAACAGCAGCTTCAATGGCATACCACGTGACGGTGTGTGTGTGTGTGTGTGTGTGTGTGTCTGTACCGCAGGTTTCAGGCGAACATGCTCCGGCATACTTTGGTTGACGTCCAGCAGCTGTCTAAACTTCTTCCGGAGCTTGGCCAGCTTCTTGCGCTTCGCCGCCTTCTTCAGCTCGGCTTCTTGGTGCAGATGGTCCTCCTCCAGCTTCTGCTTGGTCGTCTCTATGCTGGAGGGAGTCAAGGGAGAGTCGGGGTGGGTTAGACGAGATGGAACTTTCATTTTTTTCTGGAGTCACAGTGACATCTAAATATAGATGAAGCGAAATGTCAAATATAATATATAAAAAAATGATAAAATGAAGAGACAATACAGTTTTCTACTGTGCAAATAACTTTCACAAATAGAGACACAGAAAGCAACAACAGTGATACACTGAGATACACAGAAGACAAGAATGAAGTGACAAAATAAAAGAGGAGGACCAAATTATCCCAAAACGGATAATTCACGCTCACCTGTAGGCAGCTGGGTCCTCAATGTCCTGGGCTAACGCCTCATTCTCAAGACCCACCTGTTAGAATACCATGTAAACAAGAGGATTACTATTTTCATTGATATTCATCTACAACCATCCATTTGGCCAACCTGCAACACTCCGTCCAAAACAGGGTTTTTTTGCCCCCAACAACGATTAACATCTTTTCATCTGTCCTAGACTGAAAAAAAACTCATAAGGTTACGAAATGTGAAGAATATTGTTTTTCTATATGTGTCATTGTCCTTTGGTTTTCACCTGCAACAGACACAGAAACTAATCTTATAGGCTGTTTGTTCCTGAAGGAAATACATATCATTGTAGGAAGATGTTGCAAAATGTTTTACACATTTACCAAACTTCACTTGTTACTGCATTTATAATACTCGTACACATACTCGTACCTGGCTCATGTAGAAGGAGCTCATTGCCATTGTCAATTTTATTTATATATCAATCCGTACAACATCCTCTGTCCTTAGCGCCTCGATGTAGATCAATCAAAAAAGTCCACAAAACAATTTAACAAGAAGCAAGACAAAGAATCTACAGCCATGCTAGCGAGGTTGTACTTAGGCAAAGCAGTGCGTTGAGCTAAATGCTAATATCGACATGCTAACATGCTCACAATGTCAACGCTAACATCCTGATGTTAAGCAGGTATGTTCTTCCTGTTCACCATCTTGGTATCTTGGAATGTATCCTCTGGGAACCATGAATGTCTGTACCATTCACCAGCATGGTGACATTTGCTGATTAGCATTAAACAAAAAGAACAGCTGAGGCTGATGGGAAGGTCATTCATCTTGACCAGATGACAGCAGAAGATGAAAGGTTAATGCGAATCTGTCGCATAGCTATGTAGCTCAAAACCACAAATGTGACCCTCACGATGGCACTAGGGTTATTAGAATGTATCCTCTGGGAACCATGAATGTCTGTACCAAATTTTGTGCCAATAGATTCAGTATGTGTAGATATATTCCACCAGAAAAGGGAACATTTTGACCTGCTGGTGGCACTAGCGGAAATATCAAAGTCGACAAGATTCAACCTCTGGGGAACATGATCGTCTACAAAATATCACTCTATGTCTGTCGATCCATCCAATAGTGGTGGAGCGACTGGCAGATTGACTTCGTTCATCCATAGAGCCACAATACATAAAATGGACTGACCCTGGGTGAAGGAACCGTGGCCCCCTGTTTCTGCAGGCCTTTCTCTAGCTCCTCTGGAGGAAGCAGGCTGAAGGAGAAGATGTTGCCGTCATCTCCCGCGGTCAGCACAAAGTGGTCGTCGTGGCTGCAGCGGATGTGCCGCAGGTGTCCGTACTGGTTGTCGTGGACACTGAGAGCCCAGTAGGCCTGCATGGAGGTGAGGCTGCTGTCGCCGGGCTGCAGAGGGTAAACCCTGATGAAGCCTGAGTGCATGCCGCAGAGCAGCAGCTGCCTGTTGGAGCTACACGGCAAAACACAAGGAGGGAAACTTTATACCGGTACGAGCACTGTGGCTCCAAATGTGAAGGGGCCTCTACAGTTTGCCTTCTAAAGAGTTCCTTGATTTCTGGCCTTATTTCAAACAGTTTTTGCTGAAGAAGATTGTTTTGTTTTCTGCGTTATCCAATATAGTCCAATATTCACTCTCCTTTTAGCTCTGTTTTGGTCTTGAACTCCAAATATGTGGCTCTTTAGCAGCTAAATGTTTCACGCCGTCTTCTACAGCTATTTATTAACTGTCTGTGCAATTGTGTTGATCAGAGCTATAGTTGGTTGCCTGTTGCTGCTGAAATTGCGGTTAATAAGAGACTGAAACAGGCAGTTCATGAGAGTTGATGACAGTTTTCTGTGGGTTCAGCACTACGCGTGACATTTTCACATTCAATTCAGTCATTTGATCTTGGAATCATTGTTGGTACAAAGAAGACGGATTTGTTACTTTTCCTCCAGCTACCTGAAGGTGACAGAGCGAATGGGGTCGTCATCTGTGCTGTGGACAGGCAGGAAGTCAAAGGGCTCATCCTGCCGCTGGTCCGGATCCTGGTCCTGCTTCTCAGAGAACTTACAGTGGTACAGGAAACCTGAGTCAAAGCCACCCTGCAGGAGAAATGGATCAATTCTTTAAGGAAAAACCAAATGTCCTCTGGGATTGTTTCTGTGATAAGGTATTAGCATTTAATCTTGTTTCAATTAAACTGTGGGGCTGGGTATCGTCTAAAGATTTTTGATAATAGTTTCGAAACATACCCATGTTATGGTACACCGTACAATTTTGGAGCGTTTTTAATATATAATTTGTTGTTATTTAATACGTTGACTTTGCTCTTTTACACTGGACCAAATACTGAAAGTTTACAGTAATGCTGCCCCAGTGTGAGTTATTAGAAAGCATGCCATCATACCGGAAGCAAAAGAGGTGTGACTTATAACAGAACAGTGTCAGCGTGTTGCACGTTGAAGTTACCACCTCCACTGCCGGTGGAACAACTCCCCTCATTTCGTACCTTTTATACAGAATGGCAACCGCGCAACATTCCTGCTTTCAAGGTCACATTTCAGACTAAAGACCAGTTAATTGTAGACGGGTTGTCCAATTGGGGACAAAAGCTGTGTCGCCCTTGGGAAAAAGCTGATTTCTGGGTCAGTGGTTAAGGTTAGGTGAGTTAGTGGTGGTTAGTGGCGTGTGTGTGTGTGTGTGTGTGTGTGTGTGTGTACCATGGAGAGCCAGAACTGGCCAGGCTGTGAGTAGAAGCCACAGTAGAGAGGACTTGGAGGGTCGGGGATGGAGATAGCGGGCAACTCCTCCTCCTCTTCTTCCACTGGCTCTGCGTCCAGCTGCTTCGATTCCTTCAACCTCTCTTCCTTCTTCTTCTCCTTTACGGCTTGACGTCTTGTGATTTCCTCCTCTCTCTGAAATACACAAACGCATAAATGAAAATGTGAATGGTCTAAACCTGACATGGAGTTGGTTATTTCCACAAAAATCGTGCAGAAATCGTTTTTTAAAAATGTAAGAAGAAGAAGGAGAAGAAGAAGAAGAAAGGAAATGAAGGAAAGAAAAATACTTGAATGACACACAACGAGTAACTATGGTGTTGATTAAAAATAAAACATACAGTATGACGTAATACAGCCATAAAAAGGGACATTATCATTATCAACAATTAATACCCTACAAACGAAATCTAAGACATAAAAAGCACAGACCTCGATTCGAGATTTGATACTCCTGAACCTGAAATATATGCTGGGCAGCTCAAGCAGCTGGAAGGTTTTGGTCGGCCTCTGGGCCTCTGGATCAGGCCTGTGCACCTCGACCACATGACCGCTCTGACACAGGATGAGCAGCCTGCTTTCACTCTGGGTAAAATGGGAACAGAAATCGGTTGAGCATGTCATTTTTCCTCACAAGAGACATTTGTGTGCAAGACGGTGGGAGACCAGACTTACGTGGGAATGAGGTGACCACTCCAGCGCCTGCACCGGCCCAGGAACGTGGACAAAGCCGATGGGGTCGTGTTTCTCCCCGACGGTGAAGAAGAACACAGTGCTGTCGGAGCTCTGTGGGGGAGGGCGGGGGTGAGAGGTCAGAAAGGTGAGACGAATAAGTGAAACAAAACCATGGCCTAATTAAGTGTCTGTAGAAACTTCTCAAACCTCTCCACCAGTGGTAATGTCCAACAGATTAGTATTTCCATGTGTGTTTAATGCCATTATGAGATTGAGGGCGAGGTGATATCAAGAGCTAATAATTCATATTCATCATTACCACAGGCTGAGATCCCCTATATCAACAAAAGCTGTCAGATTAAGTTGAATTGACAGTAACAGTAGTAACTCACTGCTGAGGAAATGCGCTCTAACCACACGGCTATCAGGTCTAACGATGTCTTACACTTAAGGAGACTTCCTCCTCAAGAAATATCGCTTAACTGCCTAAAATACTTCCAGAGTCCAGGCTGACCATAGCTGTCGGCATTAACAAAGGAGCAAAATACAAAACTTTCAAGCCCACAGACAGCAGGTGTTAAAACTCAAAAGATAGGTTTTAAAAGGTATTCCTTCAAACCTTTAAGTCTATTTCAAAACGTACATTTTCCGAAACCCGGTGTTTTCTTGGAAAACCTCTTACCCCCGTGGCTAAGATCTCTCCATTTTGCTCATATGCAATAGCAGTTACATGGGCATTATGGGGTTTGAAGGCCTGTTTGAGGCTCAGCTTGGCATCTCCTTTGGGGCTGCGCCCGGGGACCACGGGCAGCCTTTGAGGGTCGTACAGCTCCAGTAACCGGACCACCCCGTCCTCAAAGCCCGTCACCAGTAGACTTCCACTCTGGTTCACCTAAAGACAAAACGCCAGAGCCTCACAGGTCAGTTTTCAGTGAGTGCTCATGTGGGAGCATGACACATTTTCACATCATCACACTCACCAAAGGTGAAGCCCAGCAGAGGGCAGTACCGCCCTGATTGAAGCGACTGCTGGTCAGTTCTCTTTTGGCCAGGAAGTCAAAAACTTTGACTGAACCTGGAGATCAGGGACAAGCAGACAGAGAACCTTTTTACAATGCGTGTGTGTGTGTAAATGTGTCTTTGCGTGTATTTGCGAACATGTACTGTAAGTGTGCAGGTGTGGGAATGCGTGGCACTCACGGTCTAAAGCAGTCGTGGCCATCAGGTGAGATTTCCTCGACACGTCCAGGCCCTGGATCGCCCCGGCGTGGAAGGAAAACAGGCACTCTGGATCAGGAGTCTGCACACACAGATGACACACCAACTGTTTCTTCACTGGGAGAAGACACTGCGTTTGTTCATCTTACTCATTCATCATAACATGTGACGATACAATATGGTTTGCTATCAGGCTTGGGGAGTAACAGAATGTATGGAACGGCGTTGCAGTGCGAAATTAGGATGCAAAAAAAAAAAAAAGGTAACTTTATTCCGTTACAGAAAGATTCAAAAATTCAGATTTTTGGCAGCGTTACAATTTCAAAATACATTTTAAAATAAATACTAAAATAAAGTATTAAAATAAATAAAGGATGTAATACCCTGCACATGCGCACACATTTCAACACGAGTCTCACACAATGGCCTCCAACGTTAGTAAGAAGTGTTTCATTGAAATTTTGCAATTATTTTGCATGTAAGGCATAATCACAGTACAGTGCATGCTATCACAAAGCAGGATGGTTTACACATTTTGCAGTTCATCAAGATTATTCTTAATTTCTTGTCCAGTTACTTTAATATCACGATACTTGGATTAAGTTATTGACTACATTTTTAATTAGCGATTGTATCGGAATACATTTTTAGAGTAACTCTCCAAACCCTGTTTGCAATACCGTTTCCCCTTCGGACGGGACAATATTACCTATAGCTACATAACTACAAACACTTCACCGAAACAAAAATAAATGCAATGATGACTTTATTCCTTTCTCTTGTTGGTCCACCTTTGATTTGTGTGACCTAATTAATTACAATTGCCGACTGAATTTTTCGGTGTGATGCGACACTCCAACAGTAAAATGTCGTGCAAAACAGGTATACACACGGTATACTCTTGTTTCCATTATTCACAGACAAATACACTGACTTTTTAAAAAGGTGCAGATCAATTCAAGCAATTTTCTCTCCTCACACACACAATTTGTTCTTACAATCACCACAGTTAGGAAAAGATTTTTTTCAAAGATCACAGTTATAGAATGAGAAATGTACTTTGCTTCATACAAAGCTTAACGTACACATAACGTCTCTATGAAAGAAACTCAGTGTTGGTGAATGAAAGATCCAGTTTCCAGATGGCTCCGCTGGAATCCTATAAGACCGCATAGCGGAGGGATTAGGTTCGGAATTTTTTGATCAAGCTACGGGCGGATCATGTATTGCAAATGGTTTTAATTAGTGACCGTTGACCTTTGGCCCTCTGACCTGAGCAAAACAGATGAAGGAGTCATGCACGGAGCTCCTCACCACAGAGGAGAGGCAGACTTTGTGTCCGACCACCAACTCGTTCATGGGCTCGAGCTCAAACCTGCTGCCGTCGCGGTTACCGTCGGCAGTGTCGATGCTCTCAAAGTCCCAACCCTGCATGGTGGCAGAAGACATACTTATTATAAGAAAACTGAGAATCTCCATGTGGATCATCATTTCTGCTCGATTAGCTTTTAAAATAAATTATCTAATTTAAATACAGAGCCTCTTCAGATTGGAGCCAAATGTGTTGTGTTTCTGTGTCTGTGCTTGGACTTTATCTGGCAACGTTTTTGAGTCCAATACGGACACACAAAATGTGTATGAATCCGCCACTGATGACCAAACATTCACATGTGCTCATTGTTCAGTTTAGTAAAACTCATTTTGAAAAACATCAGATGTCAAACTTCACAGACACGTTCTAAAAGTGAAGCGTATTGAGGTTGTGTTATTGCGAGGATCTTACCCGGACCACTCCGTCAGAGCCAATCGTCATCAGCTGTCCGTCTTCCAGGGCGAAGGGCTGGACCATCCCAGCGTGGCAGCTCCGCCCCTCCTTACGGCAAATCTCCACCTTGATGCCATTCCCATCCCACAGCAACAAGTTGCCCCAGTCTGAGCCAGACACCACCTGACAGGAGGAGATGGTCAGAAGTAACTGTTGAGTCTTAGAGGATTTTAGAATCTAAAATATTTTTGACCTTGCAAACTGGATTTAGTGGGTTAGGGTTAGGATTTTGTGAGGGTCTTGTTGCATATATTTTGAGGCCTTCCTGACTTTCGCAAAACCCCAAACTGTCAGAAAAGCAGGGCACAGACCTTTCCGTCAGGAAGTTCCACGCAGCCCTCAATATCAGTCGCTGCAGTTTTCCCAAAATCTCCCATGAGTCCTTGCAACTTAAGGCCTGTGAATGTGCTGTCCGTTTGCCAGAACCTGGGAGAGAGAAGGACAGAAGGTATTTTCACCTTATTTGAATAAAAATAAAATAAAATCAGTAAGAGAGAATTATTCAGCTTCTGATGTCTGGAGTAATTTTTATAGCAGTGCTTTAACAGAGGTGCCGGGTTTTAGGAGGACCCTTTACTTGATGTGTCCAGATCCTGAGGATGTGAGCTGACCCGGGTTGTACGGGGAGAAGCTGACTCGGTAGACCTCCTGAGAAACTGCCATGCAGCTCACCATCACCATCTCCTTCTTCCAGTCCCACAGCGTCAGCATGTAGTCCGGTGCGCACCCCACGCTGGCCAGCAGGCTCCCGTCAGGGTTAAAATCCACAAAACTGTATGTCCGCTCTGTACCGCCTACACACGTGAAGGTTCAAAGATTATCATCGATAAAAACATCACATTTGGAAAAAAAAGTAGATCTCAATGCATCTTGGTCCCATTTACCTCTGAGGATGCAGAACGGTCGTAGCGAGGGATATTCAAACACTATGATGTTGGGCTGCTTTCCCTTCTCTGCTACAACAAAGTACTCCTTGCTAGGGTGTGCCTTGACACACACACACACACACACACAGAAATCATTTTTAAGCAATAGTCAGTGATGCATTTTGTCTCCACATACATGTTAATGCAGAATATCACAAATTTGGAGTTAGAAATAAAACATTCTTGTATATATATCAGTGACCTCATTTAAAATCTCACATCACATCATATCATATACTGTAGGAGGGATCACTGAGCACACTCTTAGGGATGCTCATACATGCACCTGTAAAACCAAATCTGCAAAGCATTAGATAATGCCATATTTCCATATTTAAACATTACTTTTCAGAAAACTTGTAATATAAAAAATAATTGTTTTAATGTAAGTCATCAACTGGGGTAGATTCATGGTTATATTTATTAGGTATTTCCCCCTTTAGTGTCTTGCAAAATGTATGGAATTTTACAATACATATCTTTAAAGGCTGTTTTCTCAAAATTAGTTTATTTTTTTCTCAAACTCTGAGTCAGATCTCCACTTCAGAGGCACTTACACACACACACACACCAAACTTTCCAGTTTCCAACTTTCCAACTATATTCTGAAGGTGATTACTGAGGGGGTTGTTCACATCACAGCCTGATTTACCAAATATTCTATCAGAAAAAACATGGTGAAAATTGATTCTTTTTGGGCTGTTGCCAGTATTTTCTGATTTATGGAGTGAAGAAAAGAGATTTCTAAAAACCCCTCAATAAAAACCTTTGACTCTGTCAACAAAGAATTTATCCAATGTTCAGATTTCTGCTATAGAAATGTCTGCAAATTGGCACATAAGTCATAAGATAATGCCTTTTTTTCCTATCTAAATGTAAAATTTCAGAGAAAATGTATATGAAATAATCGCCTTAATGTAGATGATCAACATGGGGGAGTTTTATGGTTGTATCTATATTAAAATGTTTACCCTGTTCTCCTGGGGTGCTGACCATTTTCAAAGCTGCAAACTCTATTTTTCCCCACAGTTCCAGGCAGCCATTGATTTACATTATGGTGTATGTTATCTGTTTGTACACTCATTAAACTTGACTGAGTTATGTTATCTATCAAAATGAAGTCTGCATACATTTTGTCAAATGATGCACATCATTAGGTGCAGATTGTCAAAGTCACTCTACACTAGAATAGTGAGGATAAGTATAGAGACCTAAATTGCAATTTTTATACAAGCAATACAAAAAGTACTTTGATAATGTAGTATTATATTACATTATATTGTATTCTATGTGAACTTAGCAAAAGTATTAATGAAAAGTGTTAATTTACTGATGCTTTCACTTGAAAGTAAGTACATTTTAGGTGATCCTTCATATTCTTTTGCCCATTTGATACTTTAGCAATGCCTTTTCATTTCTAATGGTATTGTAATTCTGCTTATAAAACATGTATGTTGATACTGCAATATTTTCCTGCAAAAAATATAGCTCTGTCAAAGTAGAAATCCTCAAACAGCTACTCAAGTACTACAATTTCAAAGTTGCACTTGACTCGGCCTAAATATCCGTCTGTTTATCCACCTCCTCAGTGTTTCCTGCACTCACTCACAGACAGACTGGAGCCTCAGAGGTCACTCAGCCATCTTACCGTGATGGAGCCGATTCCTCCTCCACTGCAGGAGCGGAGGTATCTCTGCTCCTTGGTGGAAACGTCCAACAGGACGAGCAGGTTGCCTGCTATAAAGATCAGAGTCCTGTCATCCAGGAGCTGCAGGTTCCTCCTGCGCCCACTGTCATAGCCAAAGGAGTGACTGAATGCAGGACAGATTAAGGATCAAGATCAGATTCACTGAAGACAGAAAGTCGTGGCATCAAATGATTTTAATGAAACTCAAGTCATTTTCAAAGAAGGATACGAGAGGTACAGGAGGTTCTCTGGGATTTCAGAGTCAGGTGTGATGGACGGTCTGGAGTGGAGTTCCTCATACTTGTACATGTCTGCAGAGCGCTGCTTTTCTGATCCCTCTTCAGGCTCCTGCTGCTTCACTAGTGTTCATTGAGAGGGAAGACACATTTGAAGAGGTAAAGTCCTCTAACACTTGTAGTGTGCAGAACAACTTTATTGTTAGACCTGGGGAGGAGGAAACATTTGACAGCAGCTTCCAGCCACCATCATGTTCATTTTTCCCTCAATGATTTGTACTTGGTGTGTCCAGATCCTGTCCAGGCACCATAAAGTATACAGCAGTAAAAATACACACACAATAAGTCCACAACTATTTGTCCCGCCCCTTCTCAACTGTGATTGGACAGTGACGAGCGGAGCGCTTTACGCAAAGTTAAACGTTTTAAGCGCTTGAATTGCAAATAAAAAAATACGCTGGCCTCGGTAAAAAACGTTTTTGATGGAGAAAGGTCCCTAACGTTACCTTCAATGTGTCCCTGCGCCGCTGTGTGTGTGCTCTCAGCCCGCTCACCCACACAAGTCGTGTTTTCTTCAGCTGCTCTACAATCTGTGTGACAGTAAAGTACAGCACAGCGTTAGCAACTAGCTAACATTAGAGTTTCAGCTATTCTGTATCGAACAAACAATTAAACGTTTTCCATTAAAGTTTGACTTGATTAATGTCTGCTAGTCCGTTTTAGTTTGGAGGCGTTGCGAGGCAACAAGAAAAGTCACTCCTCTGCAAAGCATGCTGGTTAATGTAGTTCTCAATCCTCTTTTTTTTGCGTTACAAGGGTTAAATGTAGATGTCTTTTTGACTTGCTTTATTTTGGGATTAGAAAAGACAACCAGAGGCAGAATAGGGTGAGTCATGCTTTCACCGTCCTAGAGACAAAATATCGCTAACGGTAAGGGTTAATGTCCCACGTCAGAGTTGTTGCTGAGACATTTCGGAAAGCATCCTCCATGGTTGCAACGACCTACGCTTTACGACAGCGAGGTTTAGTCTGATTGGACGTTTTGTGCCGTAAACCGTGCCGGTTACAGAACGCATGTGACTGAGCTGAGACGTCGCGTGTGTACATCTGGAATGTAAGTTACACCAATAAAAACGTGTATATTGTGTTATAGTTCGTGTTACTGGGAGGGATAAAGCAAAGAAGCGCATTACGTTATCCACAGTAATAATATGTGTTGACATCTAACGTTAACGCATTAGTTATGCTATAAGCTAGGTTATTGCTTCGGGAAAAAAAATACCCCAAATCTCACATTATCCAGGTGAAGTAGTGATCTAAAACTAACATTAATCAAGTTTAACTTAATTAACGTTACAAATGCAACAAGTAACGTCATCGTATTACCAGCAAAACGTGCTTACGTATCAAAAGTATAAAGTAACAGTCGGTCATGAAACAGTGTTACAGTATTCCTGGGTGGTTAGCTAACGATGATTAGCAGACGGAGGTAGTTTCTTGTTGTCTGTCTTTATAACAGTGCCTCTTATTGTAAGAAACTGGTAATGTTTGCGTCCTATATCTCCCCCTGTGAAGTAGCATAACACTTTAAAGACGCTATCAGATACACATTTACTTAATACCACATTTTAGTGTATTCAACGTTGCGTGATATTCACTTTTAACATGAATTGCCGTTTAATGGTTCGTAATTTTCCACCTACTTATTTATGTCATTACATTGTGTTAAGTTTGTTGTTTATGGATTCTAAAATAACAACAATTTATTTATTTTTGAAGGCCAAATGAATGTAAGTTTAAGATACTAACAGCAGTAAAGACTACGATACTTGATTTTGAAATGTATTATATTCCATCCATCCATCCATTTTCCTCCGCTTATCCGGGGTCGGGTCACGGTGGCAGCAGGCCAAGCAGGCTGACCCAGACTTCCCTCTCACCGGCAACATGTTCCAGCTCATTCTGGGGGATCCCGAGGCGTTCCCAGGCCAGCTGGGAGATATAATCCCTCCAGCGTGTTCTGGGTCTTCCCCGGGGTCTCTTCCCAGTTGGACGTGCCTGGAAAACCTCCAGTGTATTATATTGTAGAGTTTAATTTCAGCAGGCACCTTCATCTTAGATACTTACTGCTCAGCCTCTAAATAAATAGGCCTGGAAATATGTGGGGCGCTGGTTTGAGATTTTTGTTTGGAGCCCAGATTTCTGATTACTTGTCCGTCTCTCTGCTGTTGTCCTCGTCTCCTTTTTCCTTTGTGATGCTCCGTTAGGATGGAGGCTAAATCCCCCAAAAACTCTTTTCCGAAAGACAGAAAGAAGTTCCCACAGAAAGGAAAAGGTAAGCTGTAGTTTACTTTAGCCAGCTGTGCACGTCATCGCTTTCAACCAGGTTTGTCATCGGCATGTCTCACTCTGTTCAGATTCCATGGGGACCAAACTTGGTGGAAAACCAGGCGGTAAGAAGCCCTACAAAGCTTTCGACAACACAGAGAGAAAGGGCAGACCGAAGGGTGGAGATGGAGACAAGCGGGAACACAAATTTCCTTTCTCCAAGGCCGACGGGGGGCCGCAGAAGAGGACTATGCCATTTAAAGCGAAAATAAAAGAAGAAGAGGAGGGTGAAGGTGAGAAAACATTTGCTTGTCTTTTTTTGACTTGAAGGTCAGATTACAATGAGTTTGCATATTTCATTCTTTGACATCTCATTGCCAGTTAGTGTTTCCACTCACAGATCCTTCTTGTACTTCATGTCACATGCCAACTAAATATAACTGCTTGTTGTAACAACTGAAATAATATACTAAATATCCAATAAACCTCAAAATATATATATATATATATATATATATATATATATACACACACACACACACACACTTATACATACTTTAAAATATCAAAACAAAAGGGATATTAACAACATGAACATGGGCTTCTGATTGGTTGCCTGTTTGGCTGTTCTGTTGAAAGCAGTTGCGTCTACACTTAAACTCCAGTGTGAAATCATTTTAAAGGATTTCTCTGTGTGTGTGTGTGTGTGTGTGTGTGTGTGCATGTGCGATCAGGTCCGGTGGTCAAGAGGATGAAGGAAGGCAAGTTTGATCCGAAGATGAAGGAGCTGACGGAGGAGGAGCTCAAGAAGAACAGGCAGCAGATGAAGAGGGATCTGAAGAACAGCAGACAGGAGGCGGAGATGAAGGACATGTTCCAGATCATCCGTCAGTGCAAACAAGTGTGGGGAGACCTCAGGAGGTACACACACAC
>NW_022280046.1:4737287-4790664 GCF_004355925.1 Anarrhichthys ocellatus
CACACACACACACACACTCACACAAAAATGCAGAAAGTGAGAGTTGAACCCCTAACTCTGACCTTCTTTATGCTCTTTTTTACCTTTGTAAACTAAAAAGAAAGTGAACGTTGAATGAAAACATTTTACTACAGACAACATGTGTGTTGTAAAACAACATGTCACTCAAGAGGAAGGATATTTCTGCTACAGGTTCCCTAAAGGTGACAAGAGGGCAAGGAGAGCGGGGACCTTTTCCTGACCAGTTAACAGTAGTTCCACATATGGGCCTCCATTTCTAACAATCAGCTTCAATGTTCAAGTTCAACTACCGCTGTGGTACTAAGTCCTGGTTAAGAGAGGAACTGAACATAGTTTGGGTTGCCTTTGAACCCCTTGTGACCCCACCAAAGGAAAGCACACAAATAAACACTATTTATGAAGAAATAATCCCGCCCCAGATAAGATCACAAGAAAATGAACCGGAGGAATGTCCACTGGATTGTCCGACTCTAAAAACAGTCTTCCTACTCTAACAGTCAATCCAACAAAAGAAAAATCCAACTAAAAAGCCTCATTGTCCTCCCTTCAAAATGCTAAATCATAAAAAAGGAAAAGCAATGCACTGCACAAAAAACCTCCAAAAAGGAATCAAACTCACGGATGTCGGGTTGGAAACAACTTCAACTTCAACTCCACCCCTCCGTCTCCAAACCAAAATTCCCTCCCCAAACAATTCTTTGTCCCCTGGGTCACGCCCCCTTTCTCCTGAGGGGAACATAACACCTGACTACTCATGACTTGTGGGAAGCGACAAGTTAAAGTAGGGAGGGACGTAGTTCACCAGAGGTTAAAACCTTCTCGGCTGTTTATCATTAAACCCTCTATTGTTAATGCAAACATATTGTTCCCCTTCCATTCGTGGCGGTGTCACAATGTAGTGACAGAAACACAATCCAACAACATCCAGCAAGACATTGCACTGAGGGAATCAAACATGTGCGAGCACACACTCTGCTCACTGATGATGATGGTGATGTGTGGTGTGTATGTGTCAACAGGAAGAAGTGCGACAACGACGTGAAGAAGAAACTGATGTTGGAGCTTCACGATCTGATCCGCGGGAAGATCAAACAGGTGAGAATTACTCCGTCTTTTCATCCGTTCACTCCAGATTTGAGGTTTTGTTTGTGCATTCCCTCAATAATTAGTGCTCACTAATGCAACTGAATCCCTTGACTGTGCCCCCCCCTCCTTCCAGATGGCGTTTGCTCACGACTCGGTGCGAGTGCTGCAGTGTTTCATCCAGTTCGGCAGCCACGAGCAGAGACGGGAAGTGTTCGAGGAGCTCAGAGGTGAGCATACACGTTTTATGGTGTGATATTTTTGCTGTACAAGTAGAGCAGCTAATTAACAAATACTAACTGTGGGTGCTTTGTTGTCTCCCACAGATGACGTCATCGGTTTGTGTAAGTCACAGTACGGCAAACATGTGGTGAAAAAACTGCTGATGTACGGGTGAGTCGGCTCAGATTGGTTTCTTCTGCTTTCAGCAAACGCCCAATGTTTGAATCAGACTCTCATGTGGTCCAGTTCAAAATATATAGATGTTATTTCAGTTGTGAGTGTGTGTGTGTGTGTTTCCTCCACAGGAACAAGGAGCTGGTGGCAGCGGTGATACCGACATTTAAAGGTCACGTGCGCACGATGCTTCGCCACGTCGCCGCCTCGTCCATCATCGAGTACGCCTACAACGATAAAGCCGTGCTCGCACAGAGACTCATGCTCACCGAGGGGCTGTACGGGAACACCTTCACAGTCTGCAAGGTACACACACACACACAGATCATATGCCATGGTATTTGACAATGTTGACGGTATCCCGATGACGTATCCCGTATTGGATCGACTGTGGTTATGCGTGTGTGTGTAATATCTGCTGCTGACTGACTGATTGCCTGTGTGTCCAGTCGTCTGTGTGCAACACCATTGAGAAAGTTGCGGAGGCGAACCCGGACAAGCTGAACAACATCATTGACGAGATGAAGCAGATTCTCACACCCATGGCTCAGAAGTAAGACGAGAACACGGAAAAACCTAAATCACACGCTCGGCACTTCTGATGGGCATCTTTCACTGTTAGTCGCAGCTCTACGTAAGGTCACGATAACAGAAGAATAGGAGAAAACAATAATAGAACAAAGCAAAATCATGTTACAGGTAAATGTAACACTGACATGGAAGACATGAGGAATTTTGATTTGACTGATTCACAATATTTATGTGGTGGAAGTAATAACATTTGCTTTGAGATTAGAATGAATTTCCTCAGGTTTAGTTTAAGTTAAGTTTAGTTATTATTTCTTGGATAAGTTCAACGCAATGAGAAGCTCTGTGAATGCAACTTTATTTAGATTTGTTTTATTTCTTTTCTTTTCATTCCTCCTTTTCCTTATCTACTTTGTCATTTGAATTGATATGATGTAATGCATATTGTTTTATTTACTTTGATTGCATTTTGTTATTATGTAGAATTTAAGCCATGTAACTACAACTTTAGTTGTTGTGTTTCAGAGAACAAGTGATCAAACACTCTCTGGTCCACAAAGTCTTCCTGGACTTCTTCCTGTTCGCACCCGACAAACCCAAAACGGTAAGAAGCCCTTTGACATCTCGCCTGATGTCGTAATATATTTCTCTAGTAATGCTTTGAAGAAGGCTACAGTGTGCTGTAAAAAATCAAAATGCAACAATTTGACCTATGAAGAAGAGAAATTTTACAGGAGCACAAAATAATTTCAAAATAAAAGACAGGTTGATACGTTTATTAAGTGCTGACATGTTTCCTCTCTTTGGTTTGTATTCGCTGTGATGTGAGCAGGAGATGATTGAGTCGATCAGAGAGTCCGTCGTCTACATGGCTCACACACACGACGGGGCACGAGTGGCAATGCACTGTTTTTGGCACGGGACGGCTAAGGTGTGTACAGACACACACACCTACACACACACAAAGAAGAATTTGCCACCCTTTATGTGGATGTCCAACCAGTGTTGATGGTAAACGTAGCCAATTGAAGCAATACAGTCCTCAGTGCGTGCTATATACAGTTGTGTGAAAAAGTGTTTGCCCCCTTCCTGATTTCTTATTTTTTTGCATGTTTGTCACACTTAAATGTTTCAGATCAAACTAATTTAAATATTAGACAAAGATAACAAGTAAACACAAAATGCAGTTTTTAAATTAAGGTTTTTATTATTAAGGGGGAAAAAAAATCCAAACCTACATGGCCCTGTGTGAAAAAGTGATTGCCCCCTAAACCTAATAACTGGTTGGGCCACCCTTAGCAGCAACAACTGCAATCAAGCGTTTGCGATAACTGGCAATGAGTCTTTTACAGCGCTGTAGAGGAATTTTGGCCCACTCATCTTTGCAGAATTGTTGTAATTCAGCCACATTGGAGGGTTTTCGAGCATGAACCGCCTTTTTAAGGTCATGCCACAGCATCTCAATCGGATTCAGGTCGGGACTTTGACTAGGCCACTCCAAAGTCTACATTTTGTTTTTCTTAAGCCATTCAGAGGTGGACTTGCTGGTATGTTTTGGATCATTGTCCTGCTGCAGAACCCAAGTGCGCTTCAGCTTGAGGTCACGAACAGATGGCCGGACATTCTCCTTCAGGATTTTTTGGTAGACAGCAGAATTCATGGTTCCATTTACCACAGCAAGTCTTCCAGGTCCTGAAGCAGCAAAACAGCCCCAGACCATCACACTACCACCACCATATTTTACTGTTGGTATGATGTTCCTTTTCTGAAATGCCGTGTTACTTTCACGCCAGAAGTAATGGGACATACACCTTCCAAAAAGTTCAACTTTTGTCTCGTCAGTCCAGAGTATTTTCCCAAAAGTCTTGGGGATCATCAAGATGTTTTCTGGCAAAACTGAGACGAGCCTTTATGTTCTTTTTGCTCAGCAGTGGTTTACGTCTTGGAACTCTGCCATGCAGGCCATTTTTGCCCAGTCTCTTTCTTATGGTGGAGTCATGAACACTGACCTTAATTGAACTCAGCTTTCCAAAGATGTGATAAACCACAGTTAATTTATGTTTTAACAGGGGGGGCAATCACTTTTTCACACAGGGCCATGTAGGTTTGGATTTTTTTTCCCCTTAATAATAAAAACCTTCATTTAAAAACTGCATTTTGTGTTTACTTGTGTTATCTTTGTCTAATATTTAACTTTGTTTGATGATCTGAAACATTTAAGTGTGACAAACATGCAAAAAAATAAGAAATCGGGAAGGGGGCAAACACTTTTTCAAACAACTGTAGACCAAGAAAGCCGACTTCTCCTTCTATCCACATACAAGATGGTGAATTGTCCCTTTAAAACAACTCACTGTGGGACAAAGATCCAGATTATTATAAGAATACATCAGACTGTATAATTAGTAGATTTGGCCTTTCAATGGTGGTGTATGTTTTTTTTTCTTTTTTCACGTTTCAGGACAGAAAAGTCATCATCAAAACTATGAAGACCTACATGGTGAAGTTTGCCACGGTGAGTTCTCAATGCCGCTCCTTTCATTCATAATAGAAACAAGCTTTCAATGCTTCATTGGACTTTAGAAAAGATCAGAAACTAAATGATTATTCTCCGAGAGGAAAGGTCTGAACCAAGCCTGTCATTGGTCCACAGGGAGAGTATGGTCACCTGGTTCTTCTGGCCATGTTCGACTGCGTGGACGACACCAAGCTGGTCAAACAGGCCGTGCTCTCAGTAAGTGTGAAGTCATGTGGTTTGATGATTGAGAGCCACCGCACTATCCCTAGAATCAATGATTTAAAGAAACCCTCAGGTCAGGGAGAAGAGTTGAAGTTAATGTTAAATTCTCGTCTCACCCGTTCAGGAGATCTTGGCGTCTCTGGATGAGGTCATTGGTAATAAATACGGTAAGAAGGTTTTGCTGTACCTGCTGACTCCCAGAGACCCTGCTCACCTGCTGCCGGAGATCATCAAGGTGCTGCAGCAAGGAGACGGAAACGCACACAGGTTTGTGTTGACTCGATCTTCCTAACAAATCCTGTTGCTGTTAAAAGTAGGGGTAAAAAACTAGAGGTATCACACAGCTGTGAGTAACAAAGGGAAGGAAGTACAATGTCCACTGGCATGTAGCACAGAAACACTGTAGAAAAACGAGTATCTCATCATTGTAGTTTTCATAATACGTTATTGGAGTGCATTTTTGATGACAAACGAGTGATCAGCTCCGCGTTCCTCTCAGTAAAAAGGACATGGCGGTTCGGAGGAAGGAGCTGCTGGAAGTCGTCTCCCCCCCGCTGCTGGAGCACCTCCATGACAACGCCGCCACCATGGTGACGGACAAGGCGTCCAGCGTCACCATCAGTGACATCCTGGCGTCGGCCTGCGGGGACCTGCGGCCCGCCATGACTGCTGTGGCTCAGCTGGCCAACCATGAGTTGGTACCAGGAGGGACCAACGGACAGGTACAGAGTGTTACTGCAGGGATGGTTGTCAGAAGATGGAGGTTTTTACTCGTGTAATCCAACTAAAAGGGCAGTTGTTCACTCTGAGTTTTTGTTTCTGCTGCAGCTCCACATGGCGGAGCATCCAGCAGGACACCTGGTGCTGAAGTGGCTCATGGAGCAGGACATGACACTGGCCGAGAACGGCAAGGAAGGTAAAGACACACCTACCAGCCAGCGTTGTGGGCGTTATAAGCCTGGTTTCAGATCAGTTCATGTCAGCATGCTATGGAAATTAACATTAGAGAGACTTAAAGTCACTATTAGTCAGAGGCTCGTAAACATATCTTCATGTACTTCTGTTGGTAACTGGGATATAAAATGCAATCACCAAAACTAGAAAGAATGTTAAAGAGCTTTGCCCGTATGCCTCACACACGAGGGCATCAACAACTGTTGACCCATGGCTCAACCTTCTTGTGCATTAAAGTCAGTGAAGTTTTCAAGAGACAATCATCTCGTTGGAAAAATCCGAGTTGAACTATAACGGTGTCCATTGTCTCTACCTCACTTGTCGTCTCAGAGCGGTTCGGCAGGATACTGGTGGACACGGTGGGACCAGACAAACTGAAGACCTGGGTCAAAGTCAACAGAGGAGCCATGGTGCTCTGCAGGTCAGTGTGAAAACACACACACACACTCCGATTACATCATACACTGCTGTTCCATCAAGGATCAGTTTACTCAAATCACAAGCTTCCCTCTGGTAGTGGTTTTACCTCCACCTCAGTACACTTGAAGTGAGTGGAGCACATTGAGTCTGTGGATTATTTATGTAACTATTCAATACTTAATGCAGAACCATCAGAGCCAGTTAAAGCCAGAACTACTGTATCTGCATGGAGAGATGCCATTAGAGGGAAGGGAGACACACACTTTTGGTATTTTTGTGGGCAGGCTAACGTATTTTCTCTAGAGTCCTCTCCGTAATGTTGTCAGACACTTGAAATAACAATGTAAATCCTCAGTGTCGTCAACCAGCACTTTTAGTGAACGTACGTTGACTGTGAGAAATTGCCCCGAGATATAATATAGCAGCTGCAGCGCTCTCACTTAATGCTGGATCCATTTCACTTAGACATGTGAGAATAGGGTCCAGGTTGAAAAGTACCAAAGTTACGCTTTAAACTAACTATGTAACTGGCCCCTGGTAAGAATCACCCACCAATCTTTATTCTGCATTAATGCCGTAATCTGAATAAACCTTTTTTTTCTGCGCGATCCTGTGTCAGTTGGAAAAACTTGGAATAAAATAAGGGGTTTGTGTGATTGTAGGTTGTTTTTTGGCTGTGCCTTCACCAAATATAGTGACTGAAATGTTATAAGCAGCGTCGCAACAGGCAAATACGGAGCCCAATATGTGTGTGAACTGACTAGAAATGGTTAAGAGCCATGACATGAATGTGGGAAATGCTATCTATTGGTTGATATTTGGATATCTGGTCCCAAGCTAACCTTTGAGATCTCTGCCTGTGTTTCCGTGCGCAGCCTCCTGAACAGCTACGACAAGTCTGTGGTGGCAGAGGTGAAGGCGGCGCTGGAGTCCATCAAAGCAGAGCTCAGCAGCATCAGCAACAATAAAGGAGCTGAAATCCTGCTGGAGAATCTGAACAAGTAGAGACTTTTGATTCCAAAACAGACTTGTGATGGCAAAAGGCATCACTTCCTGTGCAGCTGTGGGTCTTTTTCCCAGAAAACGCAGACAAGACTGCGAACGTTTTCATGAAGTGGATACACCCCGAAGCACCGTTGGCAAGTTCATCCCTGATGGAGAAACATGAGTTTGTGTGTAAATGTTGAGTTGTATCTGTGAGTAATAACATAAAAGGTGTTCTCGGGATGAGGAGATGCTACGAGAAAACAGGTTAGGATACGCAGCTGCCTCTTGTGTGCCAGCAGCAACAAAACGCATGTAATTCAGTCTGTCAAGCTGCTTTCAATGAAACTTAATATTTTTTTCACATTAAAAGCTTGGACAAATAAAACCATCGCTATGGCTAAAGACAACCTAAAGTTTTCCTTGTGGTAATTTGTGTAAACTGGCCCTTTAACACAATGCCACAGTCAGTGATTGTGTCAGCAAATTAAAGATTATTCAAAGTATAAATCATTTTTATGTCGTAACTAAAATTTGAACATAAACTCCATGAAGTAATTGTCAGCATACTCTCATTTGCTCTGCCATTCCAGTTGACTCAAACTGGACTTAAACATTTTGTACTTCTTTTTCTACCATTGGAGAGAGCCTGGCTAGCAGTTTCCCCCTGCTTCCAGTCTTAATGCTAAGCTAGGCTAATCACTTGCTGGCATCCCAAGTACTAATGTAACTCTTTGCAAATAACTACATGTCGATCACCTCATGATCCATAATGTAGCTTCAGTTAGCTTTTAACAAGGAAGTAACAGCATACTGTTTATTACAGCAGAGCAACCGCTAAAAACCACTGATGTCTTAGTATTATCAGTTCTGCTTGAGGAAGTAGTGTTAAACATTTCCTGCACTAGTCAGAAGCGATGACTCAGTGGCTACGTTTATACACAGAGGGAGGGAGCTGCACAGCTTAATGACACGATAGAGACGACAGGTTTATTATTATGGAGGGAGAGAGACATATGGGGAAAATAAACAGGTCTTATATCCATCGTCCAGATGTCGGGTCTTCAATTTGTGATTTCAGTCCAATTGGCGTTGGCTCTTCAATCCTGGATTACATGTGAGCTTTGGAGACTAATGGACGGAGGAAGAGTAGAGGTCGGAGATGATGGAGCAACCGACAGCTTCAGCATGGATGTAGATTAAAAAGAATGTAAGGATTAGTATGTAGCATTTTGGCAAGTAAAGTAAGAAAGGGAAGACATTTTCTTTTTCAATCTACTCCACACCGCCACCGATGGGGTGACATTTTAAATCGTCTTAACTGAAATCCAGACAGTGGGAGATTTCTCAGCAGGTTATTGGTTCAAACCTCCATGACTCCTGCCGCCACAGGCGTCTGCATGTTAAAATGGCCTCTACAGACTGTCACAGGTCATTTTCGCTTCTGCCTTCCAGACAAATCTCATCACAGACTTTGAGAATCTACAACCTGGCTCACTGCAGGCGGGCGGGACGTCCTCGGCTGAGCGGCATCCTCGTAGCACTCGGCCAACCTCTTAGCCGCCCTCCTTTTGAAGTGCACCTTGCCGCGGGCCTTGGTGACAGCGGCGTACTCGTGGGACTTGAGCTTGGTGTAGTAGTCGGAGAACTTGTTGTAGAGGATGGAGATGGGCATGCCGTTGAGGATGACGCCGAAGGAGATGCAGGCGAAGGCGAAGATGCGGCCCAGGTTGGTCTCGGGGGTCATGTCGCCGTAGCCCACTGTGGAAATACTCACCTGAAGGATGAAAGAGAGAAAGAAAGAATACTTAATACAAGGCACAATAAGATCATAATTTCTCCTTTTTAAAAAAAAAAAATATAGACTGATACAGATAACTTTTTCTACCCAGGGCTCCTTAATGTAATGTTTAATATATATATATTATTTATTTAACTCACAGGTTCCTGAAATGATTTTTAAAAAGCTGTTCATTTCTAAAAACAGGCTAAATCCATAATTAAAATGTATACATTTTAATACACAATTCACATTTTTTTCCAGTGAATCTACATTCTGTAATCAACTCCTTATATGCTGGAGTAGTTCATTATTAGTGGCGGGGTACGCCATGCCTGCAGAGGGATTCACAGGAGACAATGTCTGCATGTACTCTCTCCTACAGCAGTGTTAAAGAGACAAGATGGCTTTTATTGTGAAGCAGTCACGGGAAATGAGATGCATTTGTTACCACGGTTAGCGCTGACGAAGCGGTTCATTTACATCGACAAATATAACACCGCTGTTATTTCCATTTTGCTCAAATCCGCCGAGGACCAAACCCTCGCCTGATTAACTGTGATCTCAAAGTACCACCCAACAGATTAGAATCAGTCACATCTCTTCTAATTCACCCGGACCAAACGGGTCTCATAAACACCAACATGCCACGCTTATTCAGTCTAGTCAGCATATCTCAGGAAAACCATTCTGAAAAGGTCTGGGCCTGCAAGTGGCTGACACTCTCCAAGGGTCTGAGGGTGGCCCAAAGCAGTCGAAATAATCTCGTGACATCACGGCACCACACAACCTGACCTCCACCCACTAGTGTTCCCGTCCACGGTTTGCTGCAGCGCTCAATCTCACTGTAAACGGTGAAGTGACCTCCTGAGGTGTTGCCAGGATGAGTTATGTTTATGTTATGCAAAAATGGAGCAGATTAAGTTTTTAATCCCAAAGGAACCAGTACGCAGGAAAGCACGTCACCGATGCTGCCACTTGTCTTTGTGTTTTTTTAAACTGAGTAAACTGGCTGGTGTGTTTTGGAAAAACTCACTAGCTGAAGGTGATGGTACACACAGAAAGTAGGATGATTGACAGGTTGCTTGGACGTGTGTGCATGTTTATGTTTGTGCACTCACGGCGGCCCACCACCACGCATTCGGCATGGAGGTGAAGTTGGTGTTGTAGACGTCGTGCTCCACGGTGTACACCATGGCGGAAAAGATGAAGATGCCCATGCCGATGAAGAGCAGCAAACAGCCCACCTGCAAACAAACAAAGGGAATTTTATTTTGAATTTCCCCGTATGTTAACGTCATTATTTTGCTCATAACTGAGGCGTGGAAGTCTTAGATCCATTAGCATCTATCCATACAGGCCATGCCCGTCTCTGCACTCACAGATTCTCTGGCATTTTGAACATATGCAACACTTTCTTCACCGCTCTTCCTACAAATTTCATAATAAGAAACTATTCTTTGACACAAGCTGTGGGTACAGTCAGACCTGCTGGTAGCACTGTCTCAGGGTGAAGCCGAAGGCTCTGAGGCCTGTGGAGTGACGGGCCAGCTTCAAGATCCTGAAGATCCGCATCAGACGCATGATCCTCAGAACCTGACCCAGAGATAAGACAACAGGAGAAAAATGTATGTGGACAAAAAATAAATCTAATCATCTCATCCCAGCCTCTCCCATCAGCCCCCTTTGTTTTTCACCTTTCCAACACACGACATAGCCTCAATGTCCCCCGAGTGCAGGTGCATGTCCTCGTCCTCGAAGCACTCCAGGAGCATCTGCAGGTAGTGTGGCAGGATGGCGACCATGTCGACGGTGTTCAGCACGCTGCGTACGAAACACTTGAGGTCGGGGGTGGATACCAGGCGCAGCAGGTACTCCAGGGTGAAGAAGCTGATGCAGAACGACTCCACGTACTCGCCATAGAACCTGCCGCTGAGCTGGCCCGACGCAGTCTGTAAGAATAAATAATCAATGATTAAAAGAGTCCTGTTTTTGACTGATGAAATTGTTTTCGTGTACGGTGTATGATTTGTGAAGTGTGCTCTACTGGGGCAGCTTTTGTTTATTCTCTCTTCTTCATGTTTTTACACCATTTGCTTTTGATTTGTTCCCTCTCATACACACTCACACAAGGTGAAACACACACACCTTGTACTGCATCTCCTCCACGGTGTTGAGCGTCATGGTGACCAGCGACACCAGCACGAACATGGAGGAGGCGACGGCCATCAGCTTGGCGGTGACCGAGGAGAACGGCTTCTCCATCATGTTCCAGATACTCCTCCGGGTCGGCCCGAAGGCCAAGCCGTCAAATAGCTCCTCGTTTTCCTCCATCTCCAGCTGGACGACACCAGACAGAAATGCATCCCATTCACAGAATTGAAACAGAAGAAACGTTTTTTTTTTTTTTTAATGGCAATAAAAAAAAAACATACATTTTTATAAGTGGCCAACTATGGTCAATCACAGAAATTAAATGATTTTTCTTTTTAGAATGTAGTCACTTTCTTCAAGGATAAAACAGTGTTTCAAAAACAGGGAGGACAGACGAACAAAATGTCTAGATCACAAACTAAAACGCAAAAAGGAGAAAACTGAATGTCAAAAGAGCACAGCGAGGAAGAAACTGGTACAACAAACGGCAGCAGAGTGAGACCTCTGTGATGGAAACATCGGTCTGAATCTGTGCCAAGAAAAAGCTTATTCTCCGCTCTCCATCTGTCAAGACGGCGGAGCAGAGCAGTGATTTATAATGTAGGTCATCCAGTTTCAGAGTCAGCCAGAAGATTACGAACAAAATCTCACAGGTACAAATGTAAAAGCATAAACTGCTGAACCACTGAAGCTGGAAGGGGATGACTTCTTGGCATTATTATTTGCAGTATTTTTGGAGCCTGGAGGGGGGAAAAGTAATAAGTGCGTAAAAAAATAAATAATGAATTACATAGTTCACAAGGACTATTCACTGACACTGAAAACTGCCTCTAGTGTGTCCTGCAGAGTATCCCATTGTAACTAGTTATATTTTATTTTTTTATAAATTAAATTAAACCCAGTACTACAAATTCATTTCCATTAACCTCCATTCTATTTGGGTGGAGACATGACTCTGAACAGAATAAAACCCAAACTATATGTATTGATAGGTGTGAAATGAATTCTCACCTCCGAGACCAATTAACTAAAATGAGTTGTGATAGTGTGTGAAAGAAAACAGATTCATTAGAACAGGAGCTTATTAGGCCTTTTAGCTGTGTTTAATAGGCCAACGTTAGCTAATGTTGCTAGCTCGAGAGTGTCGGTGTGAAACCATCACCAGCATGCTAACTTGCTCACAAGTCACCATTGTTTACCGTTTTCGCCATCTTGGTTTAGCGCGTTAGTATGCTAACATATGCTAATTAGAGCTAAACACAAAGTACAGCCGTGGCTGATGGGAATGTCCTCATAGCTTTCAGGTATACGGTCATGAACATGTTGACGAGATGATGTCACTGGATAAAAAAAAGTCAATCACCAAACTAATTTCTATACATCCTGAGGGGACCATGACAGTCTGACTGACATTACCAGCAATGTCATCTGTATTTTTTTCTTGATTTATTCTTCATGGAGAGCAGAAAGTCTGAAAACGTACAGACTGTTTAAGAGCTCACTAATAATGTCTCAAAAACCTTTGCCACACACAAAGGCTCCGATTATCTCGGTTATTTCTCCACAGCAGCGTACAAAGGACAGTGCATTGGCCAATACCGTTTACCAGAACACCACTTGATGTTTCGCTAAATGTGTGGACATGTCAACGACAATTCAGAGATCTGTAACCTGGCTACCTTCAGCAAGTCTCCAGAGTTACAGGCGGGCTACATGCTTCTCTATCACCCTTATATAAATAAATAAAAAACACCTCTGCTATCAGCTGTCTCTGTATCTTCAGTTCCTCGTTCAGCTCGTCCTGCCTCTCTTCAAAGGAGACACGGCAGCAGCGTTGGCTGTTTCTGATTCTGACGCCCCAGTAGTTTATCTCCTCCAGGAAGTTGCGGGGACACAGCTCGTCTTTAATGCACAACACTCCGGTTCTGATGAGGAGGACAGAGAGACAGGAGAACGGGGGTCCAGAATTATTCCAAGGAGTCATATGACGAAGGCGGAAAATCCCTTCCTCTTTCATCTTACAATGCATTTTATTTGAACCTGTAGAAGTTGAAGATGTTGTGGAAGATTTTAGGGTCCCGGTCGAAGAAGAACTCTTTGCTCTGGACGATGTAGTCGTCACACAGGTCCAACTTCCTGCTGTGGTCTGTGTACGTGGCCAACTGGCCGATCCGTGTCTTCGGATACCTGGCCGCTAACCTGTAGGGCAAGTAGTACACCTGGAGGAGAGGAAAACAGGGAGATATAGAAAAGGTTAAAAATATATTTATAATGGCAAAGAGGATGATTTGAACTGTTGGAGAATGAAGCTGGAACTCACTAGAAGGCTTTAAAAATGGTTGTTGAAGGTGAAAACACTAATTTAATATACAAGTTGCAGATTATAACCGTGTACACTTTCTCAGAGCCCAAGGTCTTGTCTTCACATTGCTTGTTTTGTCAAGGTTTTGCCATTTTATTTACAATAGCATAGAACTGAGAAAAGTTGCAGATCTTCACCTTTGAGAGGCTGGAACCAGAAACTGGTTTGATTTTTTTTTTTGCTTGATAAATTTCAAAGGAAACAGGAGCGATACAAAGAAAAACTGCAGCTGTAACACACATTGCCAGCAGGAGGCACAAGAGTTGAAATTACAGGAGCTATGTCTTTCTTTGCCTGTAGGAGGCGACATCAACATCCGCTGGTTTATATCTGCAGATTCTGTTACTTTACTTTCCTACACAGGTGGTGCTGGTCAGCAGGGGTAGAACTGATCTGACAGTGACTGAACAGCTCCCCCTAGTGGACAGTGTGCAGCCCGCTCAATGCGAATGAGTGACTTTGCGAGTGAGTTACAGTAAGAGATCAGTCCGGTTTTCAACATATCCAGCCGAGCAGCATGTTCGTGGTAGAAGTTGAGTAAAGTTACCGTTCCTCCAACGTTGATGTTGAGAGTGACGTGTTTTTTCGGAGAGAGCAGCAGGTAGGTGGGAGACACCGGGAGTCGATCCTCCTCCTCCTCCTCCTCCTCCTCGTGTTCATATTCGGCATAAAGATCATAGATGTCTCTGCCCAGATCCTTCACAAACAACAAAACAACTCTGGTGATGGATTCACCATTTTAAGCTTGTCTACAAGCTGAATTAGACAAAATGAAAAAGGGATCAAACTAAGCAGAATACAACTGAAAGACTGGGATAAAGATTAGAACATGCATGCAAATAGTTAATGACTCATGAGATACATCATAATTAAAGAATGAGAAATAGATATAAAAAAGAAAAAAAAAATCATCAACAAAGAAAGATTTTAAAATAAATTGAAATCCCAGATCTGTGATCAAAGATGGTATGTTACCTGCAGGCATTTTTTGTCTTTTATGATTTCTGATTTCTCTGTGCATCACACTAAATCCATTTTTAATAATTGTTTTATTAATCATCTAAAATCATTTATGAAGCTCCCCGCTTCTCAAATATGTGAATTTGCCGCTTTACTCTGGCTTTTCTTGGGCTCTGAAATATGAATCAATAATGAAAATATATATAAGTAGCAGCACTATCTATCCATTCATACATCAACAATAACATAGCCTTGCATTTTGAACACTTTGCTCTGCATTTAACTCGACAGAGGGATGTGATTTTCACTCATTTGAAAACAAAATCCTGTAAAGTGAAGAAAATGGGAGCTTTGAGAAAGCACAAAAACAATAAAAAGACAACAGTCATGTTTTCATGACTTTTGGGGACAATACATCGACTTGTATTCATTTCCTGGAGACTTACCCATAACAGCTAGCAGCCTAATCCTAACCTACAACCAACTATAAACCAAGTCTTCACATTTAAATGTAATCATTTATGTTATGAGGATGTGCATTTTGTCCCCGTAAGGAAGGCGAGTCCCCACAATGTGACTGTGTAATCAGATTGGCGTCCCCTTAATGTATAAATAAAGGAAATGTCTGACCTGCATGGAGTTCCATGGCTTAACAAAGGTGTTGGTGAAGTCCAGATAGTCGTCCGCTTCTTTCACAGATTGAGTCCGGCTGCCGTGCTTGTAGCCGGAGAACAAACTCCTGCTTCGGGTTCTGAGGTGGGTCAACATGGTTTCCTCCTGAAACTAAAATCCAACTGCTGGGAGAGACATGCCTGCAACTCTCAACACCATCGCATACGTACACAGCTGGTACCTTGCACAGGGGCACAAAACCATCATCACACACACATCCACAGTAGCAAATAAACGAGTAAACATGCATGCAAGGATGGGAAACATGTTCACACTAATTCGGAGAGAAATCATGTCAACACACACGCGCGTACACAGTAATAAGGTAGGAAATGACTTGTCCTCTAATGCAGCTGACAGATGATGTGGGAGCTTATCTTCTTATATCCATCTCTTGATCTCCCGCTCTCCTCCCACTTACTCCAACATCTCATAACTTTACAAATCTGTTATCGCGGGGCTTGGCGGTGTAGTGGAAGTCAAATACAATGTATTGCAGAGAAGTGACAACAAACAAGAGTTTACTACATAATACTAGTGACGCTGCGTGAGAATGGTGCTTTGAGCCAAGCACTAAGGATGCTAACAATTTGCTAACAAAATGTACTATACATTTGACATATTCCAGTTAGACAATAAAAGAAATTCGTTCATTTTTACAGGACTTTTTAATAGATAAAGTATTCTGAAAGCTGTTAATTCTGGTTAATATTACCGGCAAAATGTAAAGTACCTCATGTGCAGTGGTTGTTATTAAACCGTAGTTAAGTAGCTCGTGTGATGCGACCCATTTTAATTAAATCTCCACTTTGTGAAAACAGCTGGTGCAGCTGGCTCCTCGTCATCTTCTCACTGGTTACAGCTGTTGCAACACTTCAAATCATTGAAACATGGAGATATTTGTTACAGCTCAGTTTATAAATGATTTAGGGTTTTTTTGTACGGAAGCCCTGAAAGGAAAATTAGAACGCGTTTTCTCTCCCGTTCATGACTGAACAGGTAAAGGTTTTGCCAGAATAATCTTTCCGTTACTCTTCATTTCATCTGAAAACAGGTAAAATGGTTTTGTTGTTGCAATACTCATTTGGGCCACAAGAGGCTCAAGTGCATCACTGACCCATGTTCTAAATGAGACTAAAAGCACTCTGGTTCTCTTCCAGGAGAGTTTTAATTTCTCGAAACACAAATTCGGCCTACATTTTTATTTGTGTGTTACAAGTCATGTAAATTTAAATCTCTAAACTGCATTCGGTCATGCAAAATCTGCAGGACACGGGAAAAGAATCTGCTTCCGTTCATAATCCAAGTTGTATTAACTAACCACGTTCGAGCAGGCTGTGGTTGAATGCAGGTTAATAGACCGCGTGGCGCACAAAAGAGACAAAATGCATTATGGGAACCTTAGAGCCACATAAGACATCTCTGCCTTAATCCAAGTGTGCGTTTGTCGTTTTTTGTGCCACTGATGACTCAAGCAGTCTCGCAGGTGGCGATTAATCCCTGCTGCAGTTAAACTGGGATAATGAACGCATGGAGCCGGACTCCTTCCATAAAAAAACAAAACAAAAACTGTTCCACAGTCTGGACCGACGTCAAACACACCTCCTGTTAGTCCCTCGGCTGAGTGATCCGGCTATGACGAGTCAAGAATGGTGATTTGGATGCACAGAGGAGCTTTCAGCTGTATTATTACGCAAGTTTGATAACCAACAGTGGCTTTTGTTGCATGTTTTTCTGGCTCTACCTGCTACAGATCCTTGAGGAGCAGCTTGTTTTGCAGTTTGAATTTTTCCACTGATAATTTGACTCGTCCTCATTCACACTTCTTTATAACTCAACTTGATATCTTCCCAAGCCCAGAGACTGAACGTTAAGTCTCGTCATGTTTCAGATATCCAAGAGTTGTTAGCAGAAATCTCCGTTAAACTTCTCAGATGGTTTAGTTTATAATCGTTCAAATTATCCAAACTTTAACAGTCTTTAAAATGTACAGAGGTGGAGAAGAACTTAAGTTTCCTTCTCGTCTCCAATCATCTCGGCACCCTTCAGATTTAAAGTTCTGTTGAGACCTGACACGTAGGTTTGGTACCACTGAAAGAAAAAGCTACCGACACAAGTGCATCAGTATTACCGAATCATTCATCAGCCCTTTTTGCATAAGAAATACTTTTGATATGAACTTTTTGATAATACTCCGTTACTTAAGTAGGATTTTTAGATCCATTTATTGAGTTAAGGATCCGAGTACATCTTGCACCTATAGGGCATTGTCATGTTGAACACCTTTTGTCATAAATATCACTATTCTGTCAAATTCAGATTTCCCTTCATTGGACCCAACCTAAAAAAAAAAAAAAAAGCCCCAGACTAAGACTAAACTGGTATGTGGACACAACTGTCCGTAGTTTCCACACAGGCATGATATTAAAGACAGGATACCGTGTTTTGAACAACATTGTAGATTAAGTTTTAATTCAAGTGATTTTCAAAATCAGTTTCTTCACAGATACAGAGCGTTGAAGTTTTAATAGTATCACCCTCACTGTACAAGGCTAGAAAAAGTTCACAGCAACAGCACACAAACATACAAAATAGTTATTTTTTACCAAATTCAGTTGTGTCGTTTTATTCCCAGCCTTTTCCCTCTTGTTAAATACATCTTTAACCCCGGTACGACGCCCGACCATAGCAAAAAATTGATTTCAAGTCAAATGTATACAATCTTATTTACACAAGGAACATTTGACAAAGTGCATTGAAGAGAGTCCTGATTGACGGTCATGTCTTTGAGGGATGGCGGGTAAATATATACAAAGTTTACAAATGCTTTAACCATGGCGATCCTTACGCAGCTTCTATAACAATAATAATTATGAACACTGGCTGAAAAGCTTGTAAGAATGCACTCCATGAGGTACTGTTGGAAAGAATAAAACAAAAAGAAATAAAACTTTTATCTATGATATTACTGACCGTACATAAATAATCACATCTGAGCCTGTTGGATCAGAGGAAGCAAGACAGAAAGTTTGGATTAAGTTTCCTCATAATGACCCCTCTACGGCCGATACCGACGGGTCAGATCCAGTTTGAAATGCAGTCCAGCAGAGTCGATCCGTTTGCAGAGAAACACATCGCGTCTTGAATGCAGAAAGCTCAGTAAGAGGTGACTAAAGTGTGGGAATTCACCGCGTTACTCTCAACTGTAGTGAAAAGATGGCGTCGGACTCCTTTGAGAGGGCGGGGCAAAAACCTCAAAGTTATGGACACGTAATTCATTGTAGTATTCACATAATAAATAACATTTACTCCAGTCATCCTCTCCACAGATGATGACATAATGCACTTCAGAAGGCATGTGGTCGGACTGTAAGGGCTGCTGCTGCAGCTACGGACAAACGTCGACATGAGAACGAGGTGGCGCCATCCAACGCTACAGGTTGCCGTAAAAAAAAAAAAAAAGGAAAAGAAAAAAAAAAAAAAGAAAAATCCAACAAAAAAGCCCCAAGACGATCATGATAAATCATCCTCTGTGCTCACTATTGAAATCTGGAGACAGAGGAGACAAAGAATAGGCTTATTCAAATGGGTTTTTGGCTGTGTGTGATATCAGCTAAGACTGGAAGCAGCGAGCCTGGCTCTGTCCAAAGAGAAAACAACTAAACACCTCTAAACGTTCAACATGATGCATCTTGATCGTTCCCTTTGCAGACAAAGAGAACTCTCTGCTGCAGCTGCGAGGTGACTGCAGTAGGTAGACGAGAGTCCATCCTGTGTCTGTCTGGGTTTAGATTAATCTCTCTAATCTGTGTACAGAGAGATGTGCTCTCAATGCACTCAGGATTACTGAGGGCCACACGATCACAATGAGAGTAGAGGTCAGTGACATCGAGTCTCCGTCGTCTGTGCCCGGATGACATAAACTGCCCAGTTTCTTAAACTACCGTAAATGTCAAATTTAAATCTGTCCTTTATGCAAAATACTTCCCTAAACTACGAAGTGTATTTAGGAGCGTTGCATTAAGCCTTTTAAATTGTGTCCTTGCTTAAGTGTTTAGACTAAGGCTGTCACAGTAGCTACTGTCATAATACAACACATGTGCTACAAAGTAAACACCAACAGTGTTAATGTTGACAATAACTATAAAGGCTGTCCATTTAGAGTTTCCCTTTCCTAAAAAATATGTCTTGTATCGCCTGGTCTTCAAATACCATAAATTCAGCCATTGTCTTGTGTTCCAAGAATTATTTCACTTTTAAGAGAATGTATGGGTTCTAAGGAAAAGAGTTACTAAGGACTTTCTAGCAATGCATGCGGGACGACTTAAGTAGCTACGGGCAAATACTTAAGAGCTCAGAGGGGAATCCTTTAAACTACCTAAGGAAATCCTTCTAGGGATCGTATGCTATGCTCATTAGCCTGAGTGGTTTAATGCAACTGGACACAGATTATTATTTTGTTATCAAAACAAGAGCTCCTTTTATCATTCAGGAGGGCGTGTCATGATTTTAGGGCAAAGGGCTCTAAAGGTGCTGTAACTGATGGGAGACGAGCGCGTTTTGAGTTTCAGTACATTGAGCCTCCGAGAGGTTTCAGACCCTTCTCTACCCATGATGCACTTTGCTCAGAGGTCGCTTACTCACCGCCGGGTAGGTGTGACCCACGTTGGCGCCGTGCCGGGTGATGTCGATGTTGAGGTCTTCTTCTGTGGTCTTCAGGTAGACTGGGTTGTCAAAGTTCATGCTCTTCTGGTTCCTCAGCTGCCAGTTTCTCCACATCAGGTAGCCACCCCCCGCCGCCATCACCAGCAGCACTGAGCCGAGGGACAAAGACACAAACATCAGATAATCCATAATATTCAGTGTCGGGGCTGACAGGCTTGTGGTTCCCACATGTGTATTAAGGTGTGTGTGTGTAGTTGTATGTAGCCTAGCAAATTGCTTGGCAGAGGGGGTGGGGGTCTAGTTATAGTACCACAAGTGCATTTCAAGCTTTGACGACAGTATTTGACTCAAACCCTTACATGGTACATGTGTTACAATAGTCTTGCGAGTGAGTGTATGCTTGCAAGTGTGTGGGATGTGTACTTACAGACTGGCAGTATGGCCCAGGCAGCAGCAGACCCTCTGGCTGTGGAGTCCACCTGGATCGACGTGCTCACGTTTGCCTCTGAGACAAAACAAACCACAGGTCAACACTTTAAACCCAACACACACTTTCAGGACATAATGTTCAGTTCAACGACACATTGAAGAGGAAGAAGATTTAGTCAGACCGACACATCCTGTGTCAGATGGTTAGTGTGTGTGCATGATCAAAAGGCCTCAAGGGAAGGCCGTCCCTATAAGAGATACCGGGGAAACAGGGCCACAATGATCGTGAGCCTTCATGAGTTCACATATCTAAATGCCCTCTTTTTGGATTCACCATGAACAGTTAAGATAGTTATTTTTAAAAGTATAAAAAAAAATTTGAGTAAACATGTAGAAAACAAGGAAAACCTGTGTTCCAAAAAAAAAAAAAAAAAAAAAAAAAAAAAAAAAATCCAGTCGGAGAATTTTGTGTCGGCGACGAGTGAGTGACATGACTGGCAAACAGCTCGGCTGAAAGACTTCAGGACAAAGAGACAAAACACAGGGTTTGTTAACTCATGTTCTTCCTGGCAGTCGGTCTGCTCTGCTGCCAAATAGCTTGGTGATGTAACCAACATGCCAACTACAAAATGGTAATGCATGAAAAAAAAAAAGAAGAGACTCAAAGCAAAAATGTGTTAGTCTGTCTCTCCATACAGTGACTTCAGCCCATTGGTTCCTCTTGCAAACATAAATCTTTACAGAACAGCTCACAGGAAATTACAAAGTCCTTGAAATAAATTAAACTATACATGTTTAACATCATCAAGCATTACTCAAACGGGGAAACACATTGCATGCGTTGGGGTGGATTTTCAGTGGCGGATTAACACACATTTGGTGCTCTAGTGAGTATTTCGAGCAGCAGGTCGGTGTAGGTGGGATTGAGTCAAATTAAGCTGCATAGTGTGTGTATTATATTAAGGAACATGTCGCCCAATACAACAGTGAGGCTTATTGAAGCATTATTAAAATAGAGCTCTATGGCACAGAGGAAGAATACACATCAGGCTTTATTACCGGTATTTGAGATTTGTTGACAATAAGCAGAAGAGACTAGAAGTCTGCTGATAATCTATTTTGAAGTTTTAACATGTTTAAGCACCTCTTTAGTTATAGACCTAATCCAGGGCTGTAACTTGAGTTTCCATGGAATAATTTAAAAAATAAAGAAAACCCTGCAAGATCTTTTTTTGACCCCTGGTGTGGGCATTCATTCTTGTGTTCTGTTGTATTTCCACACACACACACACTTTGTTTTGGTAGTTTGTTTGTACTTCCTAGTGTCTGCCACTAGGTGCTGCTCTGCTCATGGGCTGTTCTTGCAGTCAAACCTTTGCCAACAGAGTTTGATGCTAAACTGGATTAATATCCAGAATATCTTCCTCACCAGTAACAATGGATCAGAACAAAACATGAACACTGTGCAGATGCATCCTAAGAGCTCTACAGTGTTGCATGTGCAGCAGGGGGAAGAGAGCAGAACGCTTTTACCACCAATATGGCTTGAACACAAAAACGGTCAAACTAACTGAATTAAAGTCACGAGAACAACAAACAAGAACTCAGTCAACCGTGTGTTGCTGATTAGGGCCCCATTTCTTGTGAAAGTCAATCACCAACTGCATTTTTCAGAAGATTAGGAGAAAGGTAGTGAGCAAACACTTCATTCTAGCACAAGTTCACCAATCCCATTTTAAAACTTGAGTCTGAAATGTTTGCAGGACTGAGCACTCTGGCTAAATCTACATACAGCGGACGTTAGACTAACATACATCGGTTAAGTAACATAACACCATAAAAAAAAATAAAAAAAATCCATCATTAATGGGACAATGGGAGCCGCCTCTCTGATTACATTCTGGTCTCACAACAGGAGGGACAAATGAAATGGACCTGAAACATTTTGATTCACCAGCTGAGAGCCATTCAGAGCTGTACTCATGGCACAAAGCCTGTGTTAATTTGATCTTTGAATAGATTACACACAAATTGTGATAAAATCCAAAGAGAAATAGAAAAACACAACATTTTTGCAGTGAGATAAAGAAAAATCTCAAACTACAACAGAAAAAAGGGAAAATGTAAACTGAGCAGAAATATGAGTAAGGACGTCGCACTCTGTTATTGGAAACTAGAAGAGCACACCAGCAAGGACACAGCCACAGGTTGTCAACGGTTAAATCAAAGTTGGAAGCAACTCTGAATAGAGTTTGTGCTGAAACTCTGTTTACTGCTCACTATAGACTTGTTATGGCTCACAACTTTCAGACCTGAATAATAGACCAGAGGACAGTTGGAATAGAACGACCCATTCAATACCAAGTTACAAATTCAGAATAAGACTTCAATTATTTATCTGAAACGCACCAAGGCCCACAACACTTCTGAATGTGTGTCAGAACCCAACACACACCAAAGCACGGGCAGAAGCAGTCATTCTGGATATGGTAGACCCAGAACATTAAAAATCTCTGCAGCACTGTGGAAAGAACTTCAATGTTGGCATTATGGCTGATTCGAGCGCAGACGTGGCAAATTCACTGCAACTAAGGCTGCAGCCAAAAACAATTCAAAAGGACAGATGTCCAGTTTAACAAATAAAATGGGGAAACACCACCCGATCCACAGTAAGGAAGGAGAAGAGCAACTTAATTCATTTTTGAACACAGCACAGCATTCTTTAAAGCGAGTTAGCAGTTAGCTTTGGCAGCAGAGCAGGCGACAGCTGACGGTCTTACCAGAGCTTTCCCATCATCCTTTGAGGGACCTTTGGAAGAATGTTCTGTCACAGAGAGCCAAGAGTCAAGCTTTTGACAACAAAACAGGCTACAGAAGTTGCTCTATTTTTAAACTCTACACAAGCGCAAAGTAGGCCTTTGAAAATAGACCAGATCTCAGGAGACTAAACTAGTAAATAAACGCTCGATAGATGAAAGTGGGATCCATTTTTTGTTCAGCAAGAAAGCAGCAATCACCAAGATAAGACACAAGAGCTACATTCCTCACACCACGGACGATATGCACAAACAGAAGCAGCTTTACAGACTGACATGGAGGCAATCCTCAGGATTTTCCTGCAGTTAATAAAGCCAGACACAAACAAAAGTTGGAAAGTGAGCAGACGACATGCAGAAGGAATCCAACCGGTCTAAAGCCACATCGCACAGTAAACCGCATTGATCACAGCGTCTTTATCTGCAGCTCTACAATCAGGACAGCCAGCTGCAGCAACAATAAAATCCTTGCAGGCGAATCAATGCAGCCTTGATTAGCAGAGGCAGCAGAGTGTTGCTTTGTTTACTGTAAATTCACAGGGCCGTTAGGTCTGCCGTGTAGGAGGCGGAAATGAATGCACATTATTTTTACTGCCAAACAGTAAGCACAGTCGAACTCTGACGAAAACAGTTTGCAAAGCCTTTATCGACAGGAAACTAGCGCTCATACACCTTCGAGACTGCTGGAAGTTTAATAAGGGATTGGAAAGGACTTGTATTTGATTAGCATGTTTGATTCAGAATAGAGCTTTGATAAAATATTGAATGAGCGTAAAACCCTTAATCTAAAACAGGTTCGAATAATGATGAATAATATTTTAGTGTGGAACTAAGTGGAGTCCCGACATCCTCCATTTGATCGCGAGTTTGTTCAGCCTGAAGGAAAGCTCTCTCCAGTTACCTCTAAAGGCTGTTATTTCAATCCCACAATGGTAGTTTCAGGTTCAACCCCTGAAGTGAAGAGCATTGCTTTTTACTTTCTTTCACCAACTAGATTAGAGCCGGCCAAAGCTGCGACCGCACAATGCTCCACAGTTGCTATTCGCTTCAGCTGCAACGGCTGGAAAATGGGATAAATATGTCAGCTGACGGTTCAGCAAAGAGCAGCGAGGATTTTTGGCTCCGGCCCAACTAGGGAGCAAAGTGGAGGAGCATTCAGCCAGTGACAGGCATCCCTCTTTAACTCCTCCCACACAATTCTCACATTCAAACAGTATCAGAGATACAGACAGGCATGTAGACACAGCTGTAGAAACACTCACAAAAACTTGCAGAATTGCCCACGCTCAAGACACTCGCTTGGATAAAAAAAAAAAAAAAACAAGTTTGCATGAATCAACACGCTCACAAATGCACCCTAGAGCTGAATGCATGCACTCTCTCGCACACAGCTCGATTTTATACAGCTTGAGAGTCTTTATTCCTGCAGAGAAGAGAAACACAGGATGGGTGGTACATTCCGTTATCACAGCAGCGGTAAAAAGCCTGGAGGCAGCTCAGGATTCCCAAACAGCCCATGTGGAGGCCAAGTCAGGCTGCAGGGACTTTCACTACACCAAGACCATTACATCTGTGTAGAGCAGGCAGGCTGTGAAACCTGCTACAGAGCTGGCAAATTGTTATTGGTGCAGAGAGTTCGTCCCTACCGTACCATATTCTGGTGTCATACCTCTATTCCCCCCTTCTTTTTTTTTTTTTAATAATACAAATTAGGTCTGGTGTTGTGGTAAAATACATGCAATAATGAACTATGGGCGTCTGTATGCTTCAACACAAGTGCTTGTTGAACGGCGTCTGAAATGCCCCTGCACCCAATAATTTCTGCACATTTCTGAAGCAGACAACCCACTTCACTCAGAGGTGAGAAAGCAAGCATGGCATTAACCCGTCTCTCCAGATCCCTTTTCATTTGTCACACAACAACATGTCACTAAGTGTCTACACTCAAGGACAACTCTATGAAACGTCTTCGAGGAGAGACGGTCTTATATGTGGAATTAACCCCACTCTTCACCTGTGAGGGAGGCCGTTTAGAAAAGCTCTGAACACAGACTCGCTGTACAAACAGGGTCATTTCAAGCATACCGACACCTTTGTTCTGGTTGTAGGCTGAAGTAAACAAAATGTTGAATATAGTCCCTGAAATGCCAATGTAATAAGTTGTTGATCCATAAACAAACTAGTAATGCCAGCTAGGGTTTGAAGGAAAATTCCAGTACATTTTCCTATAATTGTGGCCATCCAGATTATGGGTCATGATACATTTGCATCCCATCTCTGTTGTGTTATAGCTTTCCAAATTAACTTGGTCTCCAAGTCAAAAGTAAATAGTTTACTTTTGAGCCATGCAAGTAAGACACCTGGAAATTCTACTTATTTCACCAATATACAGCATGGATCTGAGAAACATTTGAGGTAGATATAACTGGAGCAGGAAAAAGAGGTGCACAGGCTGCACAAACTGTTTCCAGAGTTTCTTGACACAGTCTCAGTTCTCACTGGGAATAAAGTAAAGAAGAGAAGTCTTAAAGAAAACTCAACAGGCCAACTAGGCAGACTCTCATTCAGGCGGGCAGGAGGGACGCAGTTTCCAGGGAGATGTTCCAGTCCTTCGTCTACGCCAGTGTCTCGCTCTGCAGTTGAGTACAATTAGGACAGTATGTGCACTGAATTCAGCCAACAGGTTCCTATCAGACGCTGCTTCAGTATGAAAAGGCTAATCTTTGGGCGTGCAGTAAGGAGCCAGCCGTTTAAAGACTAAAAACAACTGGAGCAGAGAGAGAGGACAAAAAATAACTGGATCACAACCATCGACTCAGTCGTCTGACAGCTCAACAGTAGCTAACGCGGACAGACAGCTGGGTTTGTGGCTGGCATGGATACAGAGAGAAGACAAGACTCGCAGAGGGAACACTCCAGAGAAACATGCTTGAGCGGATGGAAAACGGAGGGAGTGAGAATAAGTGTCCTTTGTTGCATCAAAGCCAGTTTAACCCAAAGAATTGGACTCAATTAATTCTGTTTCTTACAAATGATTCGGTGTTTTGGGGGATGAGATCTACCGTGAAGCCCAGCTCCCTTTAGCCTTTTGTTTTTAAATCAATTCTTTAAGAAGAGGCACATTTGAGAGGAGCAGCACAGCAAAGGGAAAACGAAGCAGAGAGGAACGTACAGGAATTGAAATAATGCACATTAGAATGTTGAGCAGCTACCGGTTTAACCAGCCCCGGTTTGTCCTCTCCCAAACATATAATCAACAACATATTCCCATAATGCCATTCACACGGTCCTAAAGGCATCAAAAGGCAAACTAAAAGATCGGTCAGATCGATTATTGGTAACGGTTTCTTTAAGTTTCTATTTAAAACATTCTTCCTTTTCTTGAAACATTTCCTAATCTAACGTTGCAAGTTGTAGCTTGCAACGCTGTGATCCTGGTTCAGGTGTAAACGTGACATCAATAGGCATATAAAATGTGTTTCACCGGCGTGGTGCCGTGACTCACCAGGTCTGCAGCGGTGGCCATCAGCAGCCAGCTCCTGTCCCTCCGGACACACACAGGTGTATCTGGGCGAGTGTTTGTTGATTTGCGGTGCAGGCAGACACATGTAGCTACAGCCTCCGTTCTCACCTCTCTCTGCGCACCAGTTAGTGCCTGCACACAAGGGTCAATAGCTCGGATTATGCCAGAAATATGAGAAAATCTGTCATTCAACGCATACGATTAAGCCAGTGCTGGAGTTGGCCAATATCTCACACGTATGCATGATAACGTCTTCACTAAGCTCTTCTGCTACGTTTGTCACATCACAAAGTCTTCTGCTCAGTTATTACGGAACTGTAAATGTTCAAACTTTCCATTTGTCTGAGTAAATATCTGACCTTTCAAAATCCAAATGCTGATGACTATGTCATGTCAAGTACGCACACAAGACTGTTTTGTCACAAAGCAAAAACCTACTGGTTCCTTCCATAAATCAGTGGCTAGTAGTCAATAATTGCTGCGTGATGCTGACTATTATGATAACAGTTAGTGCTGAATGTACTTGTGTCATGTGGAATTACAGTAATTTATGATTCACTTTCTTGTCATTAAATCACAGCAGCAGAAAAAAAATAATTAGAGTTTGCTCTGGTGTCACCGATTCTGCAGGACTCTAATAATAAGATTTTCCAGCTCAATAATCACTCATGTCCATCCTCTCTCAGCAGGTTCTTACCAGACAGCTGGATCAGCTCATGGTACACTATGATGTCCTGGGGGTCATTCAGGTTGCTGGCCAGCGTCACCACGTCAGCGCCCGTGAACTTGTTTGCGCCGTAGATGGCTTTATTCTCACCATCTGTCCAGAAGACTCGATCCTGGAGAGAGAGGACAGGAAGAGAAAGCACATTTTCCTCATTGGAAACCAGAGTTGACAAGCGCGAGTTCGGCCCCGGAAACTTATAGCCATATGCCGTTAGCAACAAATTGCTGTGGTAAGGACCACAAAAATGTTTACCCCAAAACAAAAAAGACTGGTTAGAAGTTGGATCACATTTATATTAGGTGGAAATAGAAAGAAGCAAAACATGGTTTTAATAAAACTTATTTTAACTAGACTGTCACTGGATACCATTTTGTTAAGATTGTGCACTACAGTGTTCAGATTGGAGCCGTACCATAAGCACATGTGCCTGCATGTGAATAAATGTGGCCGCTGTCTGAGCGAGAGAGCGAGGTAGCAGTTGTACGAGTGGGTGTATGAGAGAGAGACACAGCGATGGAGAAACGCGTCCATGAATCAGAAAGATGTGAAGGACACAGTACTGATTTATGTATAGCCAGGTTTTAACCGGCAGACATCATAGTTAGTGGGGCTGTCCTTAACATTCGGCCATTATAGTTTTCAGATACGAGGCGTGATCCACCAAGTGCAGCTGATTTCAATAAGTTTTTAAACATGCTTTATAGCTTAATAAAATCATTAAAGGTTTGCCCGTGATCTCGACTGTTTGGCGTAAGGCGGTCATAAAACTGAGTTCTCTTAAGTCTCTCATCTTAACATTAAGATAAAATCAAAACATTTGTTTGATAAAATAAGTTTTAGTCTTGTAAATAGTGAAGCTGCAACATCCCTATTTTTTGCACAGTTTCAGACTTTACTCTTTTCTAAGTCGTCTAGAACAGAGGTACGTACCAAACCAATGTCCCCAAGTAGCACCTTGTACTGTAGATACCAACAATGTAACAACCACCTCTCCTTTGCCATTCCTCTGGCTCTGTGACGGTAAATCACAGATTGATGTAGCAATGTAGTTAGCGCCTTCGGTTTTCTAGAAGTGGCGTTACTAGTTCATGTCAAATGTCATGTCCAACCAAATTTTATTTCTAAAGTATTTTTAATGAACAACGAATTTTCACATAATTGTAATGTTATTTGTTTAAATAACTTGTCCATGAAATTAAACAATTTATGAGTTTTAATTTAAGGAAATGGGCCAGTTGGAGAGAGAATGTTTGGGACTCACTGCTCTAGTGTACGGCAGGCAGTAAATTGAGCTGCGATTCTGCACAAAAATCTCACGACACACTTCATTGTTTACACAGCCCTGACTCAGGATTGTCAAGACAGCCCTTTGTACACAGCATGGCGGTCCTGTGTGAAAGAGAGAATAGAGCATCAGCAGTACCTCAAACACAGTGAGAGCGAAGGGATGAGCCAGGTATTCTGGAGACTGGAGTACTTTCTTCCTGTTGTCTCCGTTCAGGTCGACGCTACAGAGCATGTGGAGCTTCGAGTCGACCCAGTACAACCTGCCTTTGATCAGATCTGGGCGGAAGATTAAGCGTAAAAAGAAACGGGAGAGGAGCGCGTCAGAGAAGGCAAGATGTGAAAGATGGAGATTGAAGAAATAACAGAAGGGTGGATTGTAAATGGGAAACAGGGGAGTGGGAAAAAACGACAGGGCAGAAAAGTACAGGAGGGACAGAATAATTACACATGGTAGGAAAGGAAAGAAAGGAGTGATACGAGGGATGAAGCCCAGATGAACATTGAATATTAGAGTGTCGACAAGAAATGAGAGCAGGGAGTGGAAGAATAAACACAGAAAGAAGATGAGGCATGGCAGGTAGAGATAAGGAAGAAAGAACAGAGGGAGAGAGAAAATCTAAATCAATACAACATTTCATTAGCGAGGACAAATCGATGGCTTTTCTACAGTGATAACGCACGGAGGGGAACAAAAGCAGAGCATTGTGATGTTGGACGGTATGGATAAAATGTAAATACTGAAGTTGAAGTCTAACAGTTTTGGTCTTAATTTTAATCACCGCAAGTATAAGCTCTGCAATAAACTAAAGCGGCAGCTGAAACAAGGTAGTGAACTAAATTGAAGGGGAAGATACAATCTAAACACCAAGGAGTCCAAATTTAGGATGCAGTCCAACTGCTGAGAACAAGTGTATAAACTATCTGAATAAGTGGCTACAAGAGGACGAAATGAGATAATGAATTGAACTATAGCTGCCGTTTAACAGTCTATTATGTTGACTATTCCTGTTCTTCTGATGGAACAGCAGGGAAGAAAAAAAAAAAAAAGTGCTGTGATGGTAGAAGCATACTTCTGGATGAGTCATTGGTTCCTCTGTGCGTGTGTGTGTGCACGTTCCTACCCAGGGTGATGCCATTAGGCCACTGGATGTCCGTCGCCACCAGAACCTGTCTGCCCACTCCGTTCATACCAGACTTTTCAATCTTGGCTGGCTCGCCCCAGTCAGACCAGTACAGAAACCTACAGTACCAACACAAACACACAGAGCTGTAAATTTACAGATGACAGTTAAACGGTTTTCACCTGACGGCAAAACAAACTTTGTTACCCACCCAGAGAGCGGATCCACAGCGATCGATGCCGGTTCTTTGAGGCCACTGTTGAACAGAACTTTCTGCTTGGTGCCGTTGAAGTTGGCTACAGAAATGGCTTTGGTGCTGAGATCAGACCAGTACAAGTTTTTATAGATCCAGTCCACGGCGATCCCCACGGGAGTCTGGACGTTGTCGATCACTTTGTTGTGGGTGCCGACGTCCCCTCGTTTGTCCAGCACAGTGCTGTGAGGAAAACATTCAGTTTAATCATCACGTGGCACTGAGTCACAGGATCACCAAAGTGTTTAAGATTCATCCCGAGGGGGGCATGCATGCACCACATTTAATAGTAAGCAGTCTAAAATATGTTGAGATATGGACCAACTAACTAAACTGCTATTTGCAGAGCCACACTACACGTGTGTCTGTAATCTACCTATACATGGTCCTCTGGCCCAGGTCGGCCCAGAAGAGCATCTGCTGATTGAAGTCTGCATCCAGAGCCACCGTGTTCCTCTGCTGCTCCACAATCTGAGTGTACTCCTTCCTCTCCAGACCCAGACGGCGGATGTCACGGCGGTTGGTGAAGATCAAGCAGGGCTCCTTACCTGAGGACAGGGAGGACGATGTTAAATAAGAGAAAGTCAACCCGTCTTCACAATGTAACTCAGGTTGCTCCGTTTCACTGGCTGACGCTGGAGACATTCACAACTTTTAAACATGATGAATCTCTGATTGAAAGGTCTTCAGTGGAATCAAAGGTTTTAAGTCATGTGTGAGCTCTCTTTTCTAGCCATCCATGTTATCCAGAATCTGATCAGAGCAACACAATTATTGATTTGTTGGTCACATATAACCAGGATATCATTTGATTAAAAATAAATGACAAATTAGTGACATTTCTGATAGAGATCATGAGGATTATTGATAGAAGAGTAAATATATTATAAATAAGAGTTTATAGGATTAGAGGACAAGTCATTTGGAAAAACAAAGAACCATCAGACTGAAAGACAGTGATGGTCTTTGTCAACAGGCAACACAATCGTCCTGTTACTGCAGAAATGACCAAACAGCATGTGATCACACGAGAGGATGACATCTACAGCAGTAGGATAACTCCAGAGCCTTCTTTGAGGACAGGAGTTATTTTTTTATTTTCTTAAATCAATTAAAGACAATCAGTTGAGGATAATTTCTACTTTTATCATGTACTTGCCCACGTTTTCAAAGCTGCTTTTAAGATTTAAACTGTTCTCAGCTTAAATACCGACTTTTTCGTGTGTGAAACCGGTGTTTTCAATCAGGTGGGCAAAACTATACATCTAAAATAAGAATATTTCTACCAAACAAAAGTATGATTTGCAATTTTCTCCATTATTCAGTTACATTTTAATAAGACACTAATCATTTTGCTTACGCAGGTCTCCTTATTTTAACAACCAGGAAACACCGTTTCAGGCAGCAACAGTGTATTCTGAGCCATTGACTCACCGACTGCCTTGCAGACTCCGGTGGTTGGATCCATCTGGTAGCCGTTATGGCATTCACACTTATACCCGCCCTTCAGGTTGATGCAGATCTGACTGCAGATTCCGGGGTTCAGACACTCATTGATGTCTGCAAACAGAGATAGAGAGACGAGAAGATGGAGGGAGGAAGAGAAAACAGAGGGGATACAGCTGGTATCAGACGTTTGCACACGGCCCTGCTGCAACCCAAACACCACTGAAAACATCCCCATTGCATGAGATTGCGAGCTTGGGGTAGACAAAGTGACAATCCTACCCAACAATAAATGTTTTCCCAAAATGCTCTTTAGCAGCAAGCTGCTCTCATCAGAATTAAAAGTAAATATACACACACACACACACACACGTTTGGAGAGTTTAAGTAGTTCGTTTATACCTTTTATTAAGCGCCTGTACAACCAGTGGGACTCATTCCTGATGGGATTATACACATTCCCCAATATCCAAAGCAGTGCTTGAGGCCAAGATTGGCTCAACAACAAAACTGTCAGATAAGTGCCTCCATAACACAGGATTTCTACTTTTGAAAAATAACACAGAAAAATCACATTACACACCGAGGCCAGAAGAGCACAACACCAGTCTACAGTACGTGTGACCCAGCCTGTCAGATTTGTGATTTCTAGGCAAGACAGAATATATTGCAGCGTCAGCCTCAGTCTTTCCAGTCCTTTCTTTTCAAAACATCCAGGACAGTAACCTGACCAGGGCATTGCGATTTCTGATTAATCTGTGAGTGCTTGTGATGTTTACAGTCAACAGTTCTGTCTAATCTACTTTTCATACAATTGAGGTTTATGGCTGCCCTGAAACAAAAGCACGTCAGTGAGCAACAATGAGCTGTGGTATTCTTTTCAGACCGTCTTAAAAATGTGGTAATGTTGAAAATGTTTTACACATATCCGACTAGGGCTGTACCAACTGTGCATTTTTTTTAACTTGCATTTTATGTTTCTATTTAGTTTTTTCAAATAAGCTTTGAAAGTCTGTCATCACACTTTAGGACATCTTCAGCTTCAACATTTATTTTTTTTATTAACAAAATAAATCCTCAGTTTGGCTAAAGTGATTCATCAGACTAAGTGAGTTAGTCCTTTATTAATTCAACTTTAATGAAGATAATGTGTCGGTGCATGCAGCAAGCAGGAGAGCAAACGGTTTTTGGACCAGAGTGAAAATGTTTTTTAAAGGCTAAAATGCCAAAAATTATGGATTGAAGCACAATATATTATTAGATGAAAACATGTACATTTTGGAAATCATTTCAGCCACCTTTTTCCCCCCATACACTGTCTGTTGGACTTCACAACACTCTGCAGCTATTGGAAATGTAGGGATCACACGAGTAGGAAACAATTCTATGCAGCCACCACAGGAATATAAACCAAATCGCCCAACATGTCTGAAAATTAGATACAGAGGTAAAGTACCAGTGTGTCGCATGTCGTGGACAAAGCCAACTTACACAATTTGAGAACCAACTTGGGATGAGAAAAAGGGCAGAACACAAGCCTGTTCCGTCCTTGTCGGGGACACGTCACAACACATTAACGTTACCATTATAAAAGATATGTGGTCAACTGCGTCCCAGACCACCTCGACAAGTGGTTTGAGTGAACGAATAATGCGTCTTGGTGGTCGTTCACACTTTTATTCAGAGCTGTCCACTTGTGATCCGATCACCCAAGATGCATTTTAAAACCAAGTGTAAACAGATGTGACTAGGGCCCAATTGGATCCAAGTGGGCCCTCCATCAGCTCTGAACAAATGCTGCGTCATCAACAGAGAAAGCTTTGATGATTTTTTTAATGCAAACAAATCTCTGTAGGGTGCTTTCCATAATGTCAGACACAATAATCCAAGCCTGTCAAAAACAAGCTCTTAGTGGACATGCATTGACGGGCGAGGAGTTGCCTCGAGCGATTACACCACCAATACCAAAGATTCCCTTCAAACATGAATGCAATGTAAAGGTCACCTACCTCCACAGGTCTTGTGGTCTATGAGCTGAAGTCCAGGTGTGCAGTCACACTCAAAGCCAATCACCATGTCCTTGCAGATGTGAGAGCAGCCGCCGTTGTTCAGGAGACACTCGTTTAGATCTGAAGCACATTAAGGAAACGGGGCTTTGTTATAGCTTTAAGAAGACAGTTATCATGAAAACAAGAGATACAACCTATCTGAAAGAGTCATCCTGTCACAGTCAATTAACAGCTCTAACACGTTACACAAATGCTACAACAGATTTTTGGTATTATTCAGGCATCGACAGTTGAGACAAGAACCAAGAAGAGAGAGCGATGATACAACCAACAGACGGTGGATTCAAACTGATAGTACAAGGATGTTGTAGTATGGTCCAATATGCATACTTTGACCATTAAATACTAAAATAAGTTGACATTTTGTGATGCCATTTTGTGTGCCGATTGAGTCTGTAAGGTCAAGGTCTGTACTTTTTTTACTCGTCCCCTTTAACAGAAACTGGGGGGGGGGGGGGTGGGAGGGGCAGGCAGTGCACAAATACTTGACGGGAAATTCAGCTCATCACCAACTGTACAACGTTACACATTTTTTATTTTTAGTCATTTGATCTATTAAAATTGTTAATTTACATAAAATGCCAATCTTTTCCTCTGATTGAGTGGCAGTACGATTTAGACTCCGGCGTTCAGTATTCTCACTGTGGAAAGCATCGTCACTTTTGGCCGAGTTCTTTGATCCATGAAGGAGAATTATTTAGAAGTACTGTTCGTTCTCCCACGCTGAAGTGCAGGACGCATTAAAGCTGCAAGAGGCATTTTTATATTAAAAATCCACATATTATCAGCACAAATCAATGTGCAATAGAGAGGAATGTCATGTAGTTTTACCCCGTTTGCCCTCATTCAGATATGGACACTTTCCTGCCCACAGAAAAGGACATCTGAACTAATTGGAAAAGAATTTGTCTCGTATCAGTGGCCCGTCTCCTTTCTTGGCTTTGGTGTAACGCACTAAAGTACAGCATTCTGGGATTTCAACCTCAGATCTTTCTAGTTCAAACTGTCATGTTGCTGGCATTTAGAGCTGTCAGCTTTTTTCAAACAAGTGACATTTGCAGATTACAGTAGACAAACACTGCGGGTTGATCACAGCTCAAACTACAAGACCGTTCACGGTTACACAGACTGATGCAAATAGAATATACATGTACAAAAATGTCGATCAGTCTATATTTGTTCTGCTAGTTAGTTGGGAGGGTTGTGAAAATATTCCAATAATCATCTGCAACAGTTAGTCTTAAAACAAAGATTTTCTGTGGAAGCACACCACTCTGCATCTCTTCAGTTAGTCGTCGTTCACGTAGGCTCGACTTAACAAAACCTGAAACCCTCACTGTGACAACAAGTCCCCAGGAAGCTTCACACAGTCAGGCCTGCCTAAACGCATGTAGAAGGCAAATCTCAAACATCTTTGAGTTGTGATTCTGAGGCTGCAACGTTGTTGGTAAAAAAGCTGAACATCCTACAAACATCCAGACCATTGACAAAACAGCTGAAAAATACATTTGCCGCCTCATTTGTATGCTTCTGCCAATTTAAGTTGCAGGTTACATCAATGTCCATCCAAAAATGTCATTAGCATATAAATACTGGAGTTATTGCTAAGACCTTTTAACCACTGAAGTCTGATCAGTTCATATGGATGTTTGTGCCAGATTTGCTTTTTCTACTCACTGCATTCCTTGATGGGTTCATCGCTCCAGTCAGGACAGTCTCGGGCCTTGTTGCACACTTTGCTCATTTCGATACACTCCCCGCTGCGACACTTGAACTTCTCTGGTCCGTTGCACTGGGTCACTGTGGAGAGATGCAATGAGCTTTACATGTCAAGAGGAGTGACTGCTCACATGCAACATTTTAATCCTTAAACACAAACCCTTCCTCTTAATCTCAAGTAAAGGGCTTCTAATGCGTCACTGGAAATCAGGATAGAACTTATTTCACAGCTGCTCTGCCAGCTTTGTGTCGGGCCAAGAGAGCGGTTTGCATCCAGTCTTTATGCTAATCGACCAACAGATCCACTGCAGTGCAGTATTAATCTTCATCTCATTCAAAAGAAATTATTGCCTTTTGTGCAATCAACGCATTTCCAAAAATGCCCATTGCTTTAGGGTTCACATTTTCATTACAGCGCCAAACTTTTCAACTTTGTGAACTTTAGCAAGTGAGAGAGCAGATGCTTGAATGTGTGAAAAAATATATTGTAAGTTAGATATACCCCATTATGTTTAGAGCATCGCCAACAAACATGTAAGTGTCCGAGTGAGAATCTGCAACAAACTTGTAACTCTTTAAAGTCCATTTTCAAAACAAAGATTTATGCTCCTGGAGCAAGAACGAACAAACTCATGGAAACAAGATAACCAGGCGGGTTTTTGGTACATTTCTTTCTGGAAGAGCACAGAAAAACACAACACAGTGATGGATTGTTGGAAAAAAAAAAAAGCCTTCCCGACAAACACAGTGAACCGACACTCTGCTTTTGTACCCGAGCACAAGCTGAGGTGGATTGTGATGTTTGTTTTTTCTGTGGTCTAGACATCTTCCACATGTTTTTACTCTTGCATGCTTGCAGCATCTACAGTACACTAAACACACTGAGCTTCTGAACCTCAGGACAGCCTGAGGTAGAATGTATAAAAAGAAACTTCCAAAGAGAAGAAACAATGTTTCTGAAATGTATGCGTTTCTGCATTGTCTTGGTTAGCTGACCCTTTTACCAACTCTGCATGGCAGAGTGGGTGCAGGCTGTGTGAGACAAGTTCACAAAATCCTTCTGACTAATTTCTTAACATGCTGATGGAGACTGGATTCTTAGAGGTAAGGCTCTTCTGAGCGATCTAGTCCATTTGTGACCTTGTTGTCTTGGGTGGAACTATACAGGCAAGCTACTCCATACCACCAGTATTGTACTGGTACTAGTATTTTAAAATGATGATTAATGAGCACCTGACAATGCCCTGATAATTAAAATAGAAATAGCATTTGCAAAGCTGCACACAGAGCACGTACTGTTTTTGCAGTTGACTTCGTCTGATCCATCGGCGCAGTCTCTGAAGCCGTTGCACTGTCTGTTGCCCAGGATACAGTTCCCATCGTCACATTTGAACTGATCCGTTCCACAAGTGCGTACAGCTGCAAAGGACAAACACCAGAGTTGCACATGAAAGTAGTGCATTATTAATTTGTTCATTCAAATCATGCATCAAACAACCATTGTAATTTATCAATAAAAGAAAGCCAAACATTGTGAGGAGCGAGGATGTGTGCTTTTCTTACGTCTAGGTAGACTTAAGAAAAGCTGTTGGTCGGACATCAAACTCATAGAAACTTTGGGTTCTATGACATTGACGGCTGTCCCGTCTTCCCTGCATGGAATCATTTAGAGATAACTGGACAGAAATATAATTGAAGATGGCTTGAGAGTGATCCATTATGTGCTGCACTTCCATTCCATCCATTTGACATTACTTGATATCCGTTTTCATATTAACGGCTGAATTTCTTCAGTTTTAATTGAAACCCTTCAAATCAACCCCCAATACTGATCTTTTCCTTGAGGACAATATAAGCAATTTTACAAGTTTCAGCTAACTTGCAGTCTACAAATCTGGAAACTTGCTTGTGAACGATACAGAATTGAATCCCCTTTTTCTATGTCAATTAAAAGCATCTTTCCTTTCAGGCCCACATCACATCCAAACGCATGAATCCCCGACTCATTCACTTATCTGGAAGCTTAAGTATATCCCTGAAAGGAAGATCAACACATACCAACAGACAAACTCAACTCAATCAAGCTGCCGTGGTAACACAAATTAAAGTGGTTATGAGCTGAAATGCTTCATTTTTAGTGTGACAGCAGGTTTGTACATACGACAGTTGGCTTCGTCGCTGCCGTCCTTGCAGTCGGGGTCTCCATCACACCTCCACTTCTTGTGAATACACTCTCCTGAGCGGCACTGCATCTCACTGGACGAACACTTGGCCGGCGGCGTCGGGTGACGGCCACAACGAGACGGCGACTCGTCTGACTGGTCCTGCAGGGGACAGAGGCAAGAACGTGATCAGATTTAGCCTGAAACACCAAGTTATTCCCAAATAAAAGATACTATAATCATGTTAATGAGTTTGTCGGCATGCTCCAATGTGTTTTAGTCTTTTATCTTAAGACCAGAGAACGATTCGGTGCACCGGTCTTATCTTAGGCTTAATATCACTTTACAATATTAGATTTCAAGAGTTTCCAGGCTTTGCACAGTTATCAGATACCAAAGGCAAGAGCCAACATCATTAACAGAGAAGTCAAACAATGCGGTCGACCCATGTTTGATTTGACATCCATGTTTGACAGGCAATCTGGAGGATGTGCAGGGCAGAAATGACAGAGAGCTTTTAGGACTCAGATCTTACCAATATAATTGGAATCAAAACTCTGCCATCAGATCAAATGGGATTAAGAGGAGCAGCAGGAGGAGTTTCTCATACTTTCATCATCTCATAAAGTCATTGACTCATGTGGGAGCAGAGTTGTGTGTGAGAATGTGTGTGTCTGAACAGTTAACACTGAAGCAGGACTGTGACCGTCACATTAAAACACAGCGGTCTAAATATTTGTGCGCGCAAGCATTTGCGTCAGTTTTTCTTCCTCATTGTCCTGCGAGGCCGTCAGTGATAACCACACAGCCAATTAACAGGCAAACTGCAGACTCGGTGGAACTTGTTCTGGCTTGTGTGAAAACGTGATGGGAGTGTCAGTCAATGAGTGAGTGAGGCCGGTCAATAAACAGGGTGTTATGAAAATTCCACTTGCAGAACCGGTATGTGTGCCCAGGGATAGCATACAGGACAGTTTGTTATGGTGAGGCAAAATCTACTCTAAAAATGAGTGTTGCCACATTATTATTTATTTATTTATTTTATTTTTTTTAAAATCACAAAATAATAATGTGGCAACAGTCCAGAAAGCGATGAAATATGAAACTTAACATTTCTAATGTAAGTTCAAAAAGGACACGTTTGGAAATGCATTATACTCAACTGTATGATTTTGTATTTTAAAACATATATACCATTATCTTTGACAATCATTGTATTCTTTAAGTACAACTAAAGGTCTTTCACTCTGGATGTTGCTTTCCATTTACATAGATTTAAAATGCTGTCAATAAAACTGAAACTAGAATTACCGCCTCGCGGTTGCATGCCAACCAGTCGCGTTGTAGTTTATGCTCTTTTTCAGAGAGCGTTGCTAAGAAGAGGACAATAGCCAGAGCAATAGGCTTTGTCACACAAATAAAAATGCATTTGCTTTGGTAAGACGAAGGTCACCAGAGATGACGGTCAAACTGTTTTCCCTGATCCATGCACCTTGCCAGTGGGGGAACATTGTGCCAGATGCAGCTGCTCTTCTGCCACACTAGTCACCCCAGGTTGAAGGTCAGAGTGAGGACAGTTGGAGCCAAACCTTAAATTTAACCTTCAGCAACACCATCCCCATGATAATGTATTGCTCTTGCAGAAGTCTCGAGTCCAGGCTTAACTAGAAGAGATGGACCCTGAAAAAGACCTGCTCGAAGAAATTAGGCTGGCTGAGGAGACATCCACTCCCACATCTTCTTGTCATGCCACTCTAGTGCATCAGTGATAATTATCAACCATCCAATAAGGCTTCTCAGTCCAAATCTGCTGCCATTAATAATTGCATGACTGAAATAAAAGGTCATTATCCAGGACACGTAAATGAAATTCCTTCTTCCGTCCTCTGATAATGAAAGACTGTCCCTTAATAACTTTGGCAAAATGGATTTACAAGTCGTAGACCAGAGTGTGTGTATGTTTGTCATGGCGCATCCTCTTACCTGGCAGTCAACGTCGTCATCACACACCCAGCTGGCCGGGATACACGATGAGTTTCCACACTGGAACTCACTGGGACCGCAGGAGGACGGAGCGCACGCCACCTCGTCGGAGCCGTCGCCACAGTCGTCCTCGCCGTTACACACAAAGTTACGGGAGATGCAGCGGCCGCTGGCGCATGTGAACTCGTTCGGGGCACAGGTGATGTTGCCTGGAGGCAGTTTGAGGGGACAGGAAGTGAATGTGAGAGTTAAGAGATAGAGATAGAGATAGACGACTGACTGAGCTATATACAGTTGTGTGAAAAAGTGTTTGCCCCCTTCCTGATTTCTTTGCATGTTTGTCACACTTAAATCTTTCAGATCAAACAAATTTAAATATTGACAAAGATAACACAAGATGCAGTTTTTAAATGAAGGTTTTTATTAAGGGGGAAAAAATAAATCCAAACCTACATGGCCCCGTGTGAAAAAGTGATTTGCCCCCCCCCCCCCCGTTAAAACATGAATTAACTGTGGTTTATCACATCTTTGGAAAGCTGAGTTCAATTTCTCTAGCCACACCCAGGCCTGATTACTGCCACACCTGTTCTCAATCAAGAAGTCACTTAAATAGGACCTGCCTTACAAAGTGAGGTAGACCAAAAGATCCTCAAAAGCTAGACATCATGCTGTAATCCAAAGAAATTCAGGAACAAATGAGAAACAAAGTAATTGAGAATATTGTAGACACCTGGTGCCACTCTAATCAGCTAATTAACTCAAAACACCTGCAAAGGCCTTTAAATGGTCTGTCTAGTTCTGTAGGCTACACAATCATGGGGAAGACTGCCGACTTGACAGTTGTCCAAAAGACGACCATTGACACCTTGCACAAGGAGGGCAAGACACAAAAGATCATTGCAAAAGAGGCTGGCTGTTCACAGAGCTCTGTGTCCAAGCACATTAATAGAGAGGCGAAGGGAAGGAAAAGATGTGGTAGAAAAAAAGTGTACAAGCAATAGGGATAACCGCACCCTGGAGAGGATTGTGAAACAAAACCGATTCAAAAATATGGGAGAGATTCAGAAAGAGTGGACTGCAGCTGGAGTCAGTGCTTCAAGAACCTATACGCAGAGACGTATGCAAGACATGGGTTTCAGCTGTCGCATTCCTTGTGTCAAGCCACTCTTGAACAACAGACAGCGTCAGAAGCGTCTCGCCTGGGCTAAAGACAAAAAGGACTGGACTGCTGCCGAGTGGTCCAAAGTCATGTTCTGTGATGAAAGTAAAGTTTGCATTTCCTTCGGAAATCAGGGTCCCAGAGTCTGGAGGAAGAGAGGAGAGACACAATCCACGTTGCTTGAGGTCCAGTGTAAAGTTTCCACAGTCAGTGATGGTTTGGGGTGCCATGTCATCTGCTGGTGTTGGTCCACTGTGTTTTCTGAGGTCCAAGGTCAATGCAGCCGTATACCAGGAAGTTTTAGAGCACTTCATGCTTCTGACCAACTTTATGGAGATGCAGATTTCATTTTCCAACAGGACTTGGCACCTGCACACAGTGCCAAAGCAACCAGTGCCTGGTTTAAGGACCATGGTATCCCTGTTCTTAATTGGCCAGCAAACTCGCCTGACCTTAACCCCATAGAAAATCTATGGGGTATTGTGAAGAGGATGATGCGAAATGCCAGACCCAACAATGCAGAAGAGCTGAAGTAAAAATCACAATATGTTGCGGTTGGAACAGTAAATGGTTCCAAACAACCCGAATAAGAACCAACAATGTTTGTCAGACGCTACATGTCACGTGTTTGCACGGACTAGCAGCAGCACACACGCTTGCGATTACCATGCATAGTTCCAAGGTTGAGTAATGCAAAGCGTACTCTGGTTGGATGGTGAAGCAGTGGAAGAGCGCTCACTACTTGGCATCTGAGAAATGAATTGGGTTTGGCAGATGCCAGGACAACACTACATGCCTGAATAGTGCCAACTGTAAATATTGGTAGAGAAGGAATAATGGCCGGGGGCAGTTTATTATAGTTTGAGCTCAATAGTTCCAATGAAGGGAAACCAAATGCTACAGAATACAATGATATTTAGATAATAGTGTACTTCCTGTGTGTGTTTGACCCTTTTCTGTTTCAACATTATAAATCCCCCGTGCACAAAACCAGGTCAATAAATGGTTTTCCCAGTTTGGTGGGGGAGACCCTGACTGCTCTGCACATCCAAAACCTTTTGTATGACCGGGAACACCAACTACGAGCCAGGCCTTTTCACTCAAAATTGTGAGGTGCCACATTTGCACTTCGCTGCCTAAAAACGCACACTACAGTAAAACATCCTGGTACAGAGATTTGATGTAAACAAACGAGACAGCAATTAAATGTCTCCTCATACTACACAGCTGATTACACCAATTAGTGTCTTCAGCCAGAGAAGATGCTAATCAGCATCTCCTACTGCTGTAGTATTAAAATCTATAGTGATGACTCAAACACTATCTACAGCACTGGCTTCAGTCCTGATACAACTCCTTGTACTAGCTCAACATTGGCATGTTACAGCTGGAACGTCCTATTCATTGAAGCAATTAACATCTTCCATCGTCAGCAGTAATGGCAATCCAATGTTGTCATTAATCACTACTAATTAACTAAACATCTGCAAAATAAAATTGTCCTTTTTGTTTTTAATTATATGTGTATCAACTATTTTTACTTCATATTTCTCATCTGGAGGGCAGTGCTGGGAAAATGTTGCCGGACTGCCTTACTGAGAAATTGGATGGATGTCGACAATTTACCAGCATGCTACAGGCTGCCGTCACATCCAATTATTTTAGTTTACAGTTTGTCCAGGCAGAGCTCCGTGCTCTGCGCAAAAGGCTGTCAGTGTGTTTATGCCGCACAGTGTTTAGGATAAACAGCTGGCGGATGAGAAGTAATTGATTCACACGTCCATAAACGGTTTCAGTGCTTTAGTACTTGGATCACCTCTGGAAGAAAAAAAAAAGTGTCATTGCACTGCTTCAAGCGTGTGTTTCTGTGCAAAAGGTTGTCTGTTCCTTCGACAATATGAATCAGACAGAAGGGTAAACAGCACAGCTGCAGCTTTAAAGAGGCTATAATTGAAATCCAGAATGATTTAATCTGAAAGTCATTAAGTGAATAACTTCTGTTTCTGCATTCTAATACAGAGGCCTCGCCCTATGAACAAAGGCGTCAGAGCGACAATTACATTTCAAAGTTTTGTCAAATGCAGCAACTATAATTATGTGGCAATGTTTTGCTCCGATTAGCATTTAGCATTTTTTTGCAGCCCTCATCCCATCATCTATGGTGCCAATAGGCAGGTCAATTGTTTGAAGATATTTTCAGGCAATCTGCTTCAACTAAAGGTCACTAAAGTGTCATGTGACCGCATTGTAGGTCATCAGATGCCTTTGCCTTCTAGTCCCATGTTAATGTGCGCTTGTCCACCTACCACAGTTGACCTCGTCCTCTCCGTTGTCACAGTCCTTCTCTCCGTCACATTTCCAGAAGACGGGGATACACTGAGTGGAGCCCGCTCCGCAGCTAAACTCATTCACACGACACGTCCTCATGTCTGCACGGACAAAAACACAAAACAATGCATGTATTGTTCGAGTGGGTGCATACCAAAAGGAAATGCATTTAAGAGAAGCCATGTTACACAGATCTAACGAAAACTGGCCACTAGGGTAGGACAAGTGGGCGAATATTTTCTTGACATTTTGAGAGTGCATTTTGTTTATTCATGAGACTAAAAACACTAAGAGCTTGTGGAATATAGCAAGCTCTCTGCTCAAACACATCTCTCAGCTGACCTTACACAGCTTGTTGGGCTGGCTGTACAAAAAGCTTCTTCATACTTTATTCTAAGCAGAGTTTAAAGTACAAACGTCATCGTGTCAATCAGATAGAAACTCAGTATCTAGAAGTCATTTTGCACTAACATATATTCTAACAGATAGATTCTAGGCCAAAGGGAACTGACAGCAGTTGTATCAAATAGTTCAGTTTAAATAAGAATCATACCAGAGATGTGCGACGCTTATGCAGAGCTATTAAAATAAATAAAATGAAGTAACATGTTCAAGCAGCATCATATATGGAGTCGTCGCACAGCTGCAGTGGCTCTACTTGTTGCCCATCGAGTGCATTTCCTCCCATGATAGCAGTGCCAAAAATAAGACAGAACAAGGACACAGCATATGCGACTTTTGGGAAAAGTTGGAAATAACAAGCAGCCTTTGGCAGATTAATGGTGATGTTGAGCTACCCGTCACACAGAAAGTGATGGAGAACATAAAGTCCTCATTTCTGTTAACTCAATATTCAGACAACCAGAACTGCAAGCTGTTACATATCCAGTTTGCTGGCGCATCAACAGATGAGGTTGAGAAAATCATATTTATACAACGATGTCCCCCTCCAGTAAACGGTATTAAAATAAAAAACATAGTATGTTTGTTAATTAAAAAGGTCAAAAGGATTTTCTGTCCAGATAAGGGACATAATATCCATGTTTAGTACAAGTCACCTGGAGGTCTTCTTGCATCATTAGCAAACATTTTATCTGAGCATACATATTCATCCCACAGTGCTGGTTTCCATAAAGTTTCAGCTTCCAGACCCGGGTAGCCTCTTATCCCGGCAATCGTACACAGTGGAGGGAGATAACGAGCCACAGAACATCGGACGGCACCGTGATAAGAGCGGCTCAATGGAGCGCCACATGAAGGGGAATAGAAAAGCAGTATTATTGACTACGAGGATGTAGTTTTGTTGATAACAGCCAGGTAACAATAGGCTGCCATATTTCTGAATCCAGTTTGTGTCATGTGATCTATTCTAGATACATGCTACTTGATGAAATCAAGGTCACATGTTTCATTTTTTTTCATCCAACTATAAAAGCAAGAAATTTAAATAGTACGTTTCTATAGTCAGAAAAGGTTTACCGATTTATGTATTGAATATATGATCAAAGTATAAGTGAAAAAAATATGAGACTTCACATTTGTTGATACTAAATACCATGGTTGGTATTTTGGTAGCTTTTTCTCACAAAGACATTTCACCAGACAGCAACAGTGCGAGACTGTGAAACAGATGGTCAGCTAAAACCCAGGTTTAAACTAGAGTTCATGGAGGACTGACATCCTGCTTGTATTTATATCGAGGACTAAGTGAACAGAAGCTGAGGCTCACTTCTGTTCATTCAACACTGATGCAAGACAACTGACGTGAACAGGACCACGGCACGAGTCCTCCACTCCACAAACTGCCTGGAGAGACACACACACACACACACACACACACACACACACTTTAGATTCCATTCCCAGCTGCCAAGTCATGTGCAACAGCTGATCAAACACTACAGTGATAAAACAGCTATAGTAGCTGGGTTGACCTGCACGTACACCACTGCAGCTATGGCTGGAACCTAACACTGGTGATGACCTTTAGTTAACCCACACACTTCCAAGTGCAAGTGGAAACACAGGTTGTATTATTTAATCTATACAAGCACAGACTTATGTCAGAAAGTCAACACCTCTAAAGAGGGAAAGGTCAAATGGCACATTCATTCTCTGAAGTGCTCAGCAGGCAACTTCATTATCGTAGAATAATGTACATGCATGACATTAACCCAGAAACAAAAGGGAAAATGGTAAACTCGGGGAAAGTTGGAGGAAAAGATTATCAGGAGAAGCCATAATAAGCTGATAAAGGCTAGTATTGTTCGTCCGTTTGAACTGGGATGAGTTTGATTTAAACTTTAGATTATAACCTATTAAAAGCATTTTGAGAACTATTTAGGTTCTACATCTCATGGCCATTTAACGGCACTATGAAGTGCAAAAGCAGTTAATAAGTAAAACCCTTTACGTTGCATTGACAAGGATTTACAAGAGGGATGCAAAATTCTAACTCGGACAGCCTTGTTTGTATTGGGTGCATAAACCTTGCTCTCTGTGGTATTGGGAGCTCACAAGGTCACTTATTGCATTTATGCTGCTGGTTAAGCCATGCACCGTCACGCACATGCTGAACTAATAAAAGCTTTATCAAAAGTAATTTGGTTTAACAATCAGGTCATCCTTTGCCTCAGAGGACTTTAATCATTCAGATGGTTCCAAGCAGGTGGTCAGCTGGGTCTTGTTGACAAAGGGTGGATCATACAAAAGTGTTCAACAGGCTCAAAAAGTGAAAAACAACCATTTAAATCAAGATGACAGAAGGCAGGACTGACGCAAATCAGAGGTTTTCAAGGATAATACAAATTCCTCCCCAAGGCTTTGAGCCAATATGGGACGATCCATCATCTGGTAGATTAATAGAATAGAAACACTTGCTTATCCACCAGCTACTGATTTTCCACAGTACCCATTTCATTTAGTCTCTCACACTAAAACCTGGGTAGATCTTGGCAACCGTACACAGCCAACAGCTTTGAGTAACTCTTAAACAACTCCCCAGACTGCACTGCTCTCATTTTGGCAGCAAAGATCGTCATCCAAGGGTGCAGGAGGGATTAGCCCCGATTCAAAAAACAAAAAACAAAAAAAAAAACAAAAAAAAAAACAACCTCGTTTTCTTTTCTGCCAGGAGGTAAAGAATTTATTTTTGCTTTGTTTTCAAGTTTGTGCACTCAACCTGTTGTGGTGACACACTGCAGCAAAAACCAAAGGGGACTGCTCTGTGAAAAACAGCCTGAGTACAACCATGTCACACGCACACATATCTGCCTCCCAGCAAACTTCACTTCACAAACACAGATGAAGTGTGGATAACCCTCAGGTTCTACTTCATATTCCATGTCTGGCTCAATAATTGGTTGCATTCTTTGTTCTCATTCTCTCCCAACTGAAAAGGCATCTTAGATTTCACGCTAGCTGAGCCAATACTAAAGAGGAGGAGTTAGGACACTGCAGACCAGTCATCCTACACAAACAAGCCCTTTTTAATAGCCAAGATACCGTCAATATCCACCGCAATCTATTCATTCACTTGACCCAGATTTAAAAAAAAAAAAAAAAAAAAAAAAAAAAAATGGATCTGGTGCCAAAAGTGAGTTGAGATCGAGCGAAAGCACAAATAAGCAATGGTCACCAGTTGATCTCCTTGTATGTGCTCACTGTCACTTGTTAAATTAAATGCCTGATGAAGACTGCTGCACTAAAGCTATTCATTATAGCTACTACGAGTACTTCCAGTGTGCTAGATTATTTTCTACTCTGTACAGAATAATCAAAGAAGTCATTTTGGCTCAAACTGCAAACATTTGTTTGATTGCCGTCAACTCAATCAGCTGTATGTTGAACTGGCACACAGTAAAGCTTTAGCACCCACAAAGAAACACTACTGAAATAGTTTTTAAAGAAAGCTGCTGGCAGTTTGTCTTTTCTACTGCTAAGATGCATGTAATAAATTGGGGGGAGGAGAAAAAAAAAAAAAAAAAAAAAACACATTTCATCAACCCTCCACTGGTACTGGTTTCATCATGAGCTTCATTATTTACTTACAGTACCTTTAGCATGCTTAAAAAGTGTTTTAAACATTGAGGAAGACATGAGGCATGGATATGAAACCAACACGCATTTTATGAAGCGCTTTCATGTTCCCTCTGATGTTTGTCCTTGTACCCGAGGAGACGCCATAGTCCATTTGTCTGACGAGAGATTCTCATTAAAGACGACTTCAGTAAACACTTTCCTCTGATCCCTACAAGCACCCCAGCAAGTACCTCACATCACAGCGAGAACATTTAAAGCTCAGCAGCTCTCCTTAGTTCTGTTCAAACCACTTTCAGCATACATATGACAGGGCAGCTCACAGGAGACCCAACATGACCACTTTTAAGTGGCTCTCTGAATTTCTGCTACGGTGAGAAGCCGCATGAAATCTGTACTACGCACTCAGATTGTTAGAAAACTTTGCTGCTTGCTAAGCCAACTCCAGGAGTAATCAGCCGTATGCATTACACAGCTTTCGACCTCACGGAAAAAAGTTTAGAGTATATTATCTCAGTTGTGGAAGAAGTGTTCAAAAACTTTATTTCAAAATGCAGAGCATTAATATAGCAGCTCCACCATTGCCATGCGAGAGCCCTCGGGAGGCCATCTGTCAATCATAGAACTGTTCTGAAATTCAGATTTACCAAATAGAGTAAAAGTCCTGCCATCAGTTCAGCAGCTATTTAATATCAGCAAAATAGGTTTAAAGTAAAAGTACTCATTATGCAGCATCTCTACTTTCAAACGCTTACATTCCTTTGTACAGTAGCGTTTTATCATCACTGATGCCAAACTGGTCAATGAGGTGCTAGTTGTACTTTATACACGCTTGGCTGATTTGATCTATTAACAATACATCACTTTGTATAAGGCGATGTGTTTTTGGATGTAAAATCTTAATCTGTAAGTAACCAATAACTACAGGTGTCAGATGAATGTCTGAGTTTAAAAGCTGCATTTAGTGTAAAATGTACAATATTTCCCTATGAAATGTAGCGGAAGAATAAAATAGCATAAAATTATAGTATAAATACCTAAAATCTAGGAGTGTGTGATGCAGTAATAGCATTGAAGTTAAATGCTTTTACACGTTTGATGCCTTTGAAAGATAAGGCACTCGTTTCGAGGATAATAAATATATTCCATATTTTTCTTACAGTCTTACCAAAACAATGAATGTATCCTACAAACAAGTACTCTGTGTAGCCAAAGCCTGATAGATCTTATTCCCTGCAAACTACAGTTATAATAAACAAGAAAAATTTAGAATAATGACGGCCTTATCCTTCAAAAAGCGCCAAGTTTGATATTCAGAGCATCACTATGTAGAGATATAGTGGAGTAATGTCTACCTAAGCAGAGAATGAACTCTGTATCATGCGAGCGTGCCCCACTGGTTAGCTCCGTCACCACTGTTGCTGATTGCACCATTAGCTGCGAGCCGCCGGCTCAGCCGTCGCCATGTTGAGCCGCATGGAGGCAAAAGATATGCAGACACTTTTATTCACCACCATTAAAATTGGCAAAAAGAAAGGCCGTATTTGTACCATTTCCCAACCAAAAAGCATACCTACATTTTTATATTCCAGGAAGCCATTGCTTTCAGTTCACATCTACTGTATGAGGTATGAAATTATTGCACAATACAATTTTGAGGGAAAAAAAAATTGGTTTTAGCATTATAGTTCAAGGCTGGATTTAATAAAGGATAAGGACTTCAACCAAGATTAGGTACATTGGCAAAAGTCTTATTAAGCAAGCCTCCAACAAGTGGATTAACACAGTGTACTGAAATGAATAAAACTCAGACTGCCAGAAAGGTAGAAATTAAATGCAAAACTTAAGTTAGTCTTGGAAAGCAATAATATACATTTAGTAATGTGAAAAATATTTAAGCATGATCTATCAATGAAGACTGCTGTGGTAAACAGGTTTCCATCATAAACTGAACAAAATCTGTAATGAAACATGAGGCTTTCAGAAGAGGAAACTGTCTACTCACGGCAGATTTCTACGCTCTCGTCGGACCCATCCTCGCAGTCTGGCTCCCCATCACAGTGCCACCGTTTTGGGACACATTGGCCGTTGCGACACACAAAGTCCGCCTCCGCACAAGTCTTTCTCTCTGGAATGGGAGAGAAAACAGATGGATTCATTAAAACGGCAAAGAGGAGACAGACATGTTCTTTAATAAAACATCTCACATCAAAGAAACAAACTCATGAATAATAGGAAGAGAAGGGGGAAAGACCAAAGCCATACTCGCCACACCTCATGAATATGAATTGGCCTACACACCCAACCAGAGCCTCCATCAGGTGAAAAGGTCACAAGTTTAGAATCTGATGCAATCTGATTAATGAGAGCCCAAGCTCCACATTTGCAATCAAAACACATTCAAAACTATCCTCTGGAGATTTGATTGCTGTATGAATTTTCCATCAAAAAGGAGGAAGATCATTGAAAACACATGCAACATATAAAGTGACAAAAAGAAACTCAGTCTTGACCATGAAGTAGATTATGTTTGCCTTAGAATTGTTTTTTTCTGCTTTCATATCTTGTTCAACATTGTTATATCAACATAACGGTACTGGAGCAGCTTAAGCTAATGTTAAAGTTAGAATCTCCAATTTACTTTGAAGCTGACAACTGTTTCACTGTTGGCCATCAGGCTCAACTATTGAGCTTCCTGTTGTACATCGATGGCCGACAGTTTTTGTTGTTCAGCCAACTTGCAAAATTAACTACAGGTAAGTAAATAGGTCTGCAACAGCATATATGGCGCTGCAAACGTAATGGCCAACAACCAAACCCTCCACCTCCTGCACCTTATCAAGACAAACGTGAGATTTCAAGTTGTCCACAACACAAGCAAATCCCCTCCACACTGGGCTTTGGTGTCTCCTCGAGGCCTTCCCTCAGTCTCTGACCAGAATACAAACATAAGAACCCAAGAAACGACCAACTCCCAATTTACACCACGACAGCAGCAAGTCACAGCGTGCCTCATTAACAACCTTCTTTTGTAAATTAGTTTTGGATTCTTATCTTTCACACATCTCAGTTGAAAGTCAAAGAATCTCTGATCTCCCACTGAGCGAATAGCAGACAGAGACCCAGACGCAGCAGTATGTCCGTGGCTGTGAGAGCGTGTGAAACAGATTATGGGCAGAGGCCACGATCTGTTTTAATCCATCACTACAGTCATTTGATTGGCTTTTGTTGCAAACTCACCACCCTCCACGTTTACGTCTTGATAAATTTAGTAAGATAAGATGTTTGTTTCAACGTCACCAATTACTCCAATTTCAGGCACGCTTGCTGGGCTTCATCAACATTAACTTCAGGAACTGCTGTGGAAACTCTACATTAATTTCCTGAAGGAAATCCTGTATCAGAGGGGGGTCTTCCCCTCCTTCAGCCCTGCAGTACAATCAGCTGTTTTTTCTCCCCCTCCACCCCTTCTTCCTTTATCCTCAATCATTTCCTTCACTTGTTCTTCCTCCCAGTCTCATATGACCCAGATAGATGAGGGACAAAAGAAAATGGAGAAAGATCTGAAATCTATTGGACACACAACTCTGTCATATCCACATTTAGCTCTGCTCTATCTGCTACCTTCCCACCACCAGGTCATTCTGTCCCAAAGGATGCTGGGAAGTCTCCTGATGGGGCCAAGCTAACATGGTGGGTTCTCATACTGAATGTCAGCAGACATCTGTAGACTTATTAATGTTTCTAAACGATGACTTAAATAAATGTACAGTTTGGTACTGAAAGTATGGCCGAGTGCAACAGCTTGTCAAACTATGCAAAGGCATGAACCACCAAACATCAAGAATGCAACCTGAAGTCCCAGCATTAGTGGCCAGATGCACTGCTCAAAAAAATAAAAGGGAACACTTAAACAACACAATGTAACTCCAAGTCAATCACACTTCTGTCAAATCAAACTGCCCACTTAGGAAGCAACACTGACAATCAATTTCACATGCTGTTGTGCAAATGGAATAGACAACAGGTGGAAATTATAGGCAATTAGCAAGACAGACACCCCCAATAAAGGAGTGGTTCTGCAGGTGGTGACCACAGACCACTTCTCAGTTCCTATGCTTTCTGGCTGAAGTTTTGGTCACTTTTGAATGCTGGCGGTGCTTTCACTCTAGTGGTAGCATGAGACGGAGTCTACAACCCACACAAGTGGCTCAGGTAGTGCAGCTCATCCAGGATGGCACATCAATGCGAGCTGTGGCAAGAAGGTTTGCGGTGTCTGTCAGTGCAGGTGTCCAGAGCATGGAGGCGCTACCAGGAGACAGGCCAGTACATCAGGAGACATGGAGGAGGCCGTAGGAGGGCAACAACCCAGCAGCAGGACCGCTACCTCCACCTTTGTGCAAGGAGGAACAGCAGGAGCACTGCCAGAGCCCTGCAAAATGACCTCCAGCAGGCCACAAATGTGCATGTGTCTGCTCAAACGGTCAGAAACAGACTCCATGAGGGTGGTATGAGGGCCCGACGTCCACAGGTGGGGGTTGTGCTTACAGCCCAACACCGGGCAGGATGTTTGGCATTTGCCAGAGAACACCAAGATTGGCAACTTCGCCACTGGCGCCCTGTGCTCTTCACAGATGAAAGCAGGTTCACACTGAGCACATGTGACAGACGTGACAGAGTCTGGAGATGCCGTGGAGAACGTTCTGCTGCCTGCAACATCCTCCAGCATGACCGGTTTGGCGGTGGGTCAGTAATGGTGTGGGGTGGCATTTCTTTGGAGGGCCGCACAGCCCTCCATGTGCTCACCAGAGGTAGCCTGACTGCCATTAGGTACCGAGATGAGATCCTCAGACCCCTTGTGAGACCATATGCCGGTGCGGTTGGCCCTGGGTTCCTCCTAATGCAAGACAATGCTAGACCTCATGTGGCTGGAGTGTGTCAGCCGTTCCTGCAAGACGAAGGCATTGATGCTATGGACTGGCCCGCCCGTTCCCCAGACCTGAATTCAATTGATCACATCTGGGACATCATGTCTCGCTCCATCCACCAACGCCACGTTGCACCACAGACTGTCCAGGAGTTGGCAGATGCTTTAGTCCAGGAGGAGATCCCTCAGGAGACCATCTGCCACCTCATCAGGAGCATGCCCAGGCGTTGTAGGGAGGTCATACAGGCACGTGGAGGCCACACACACACACACACACACACACACAACTGAGCCTCATTTGGACTTGTTTTAAGGACATTGCATCAAAGTTGGATCAGCCTGTAGTGCGTTTTTCCACTTTAATTTTGAGTGCGACTCCAAATCCAGACCTCCATGGGTTAATAAATAATTTTCATTGACAATTGTTGTCAGTACATTCAACTATGTAAAGAACAAAGTATTTAAGACTATTTCATTCAGATCTAGGATGTGTTGCTTCAGTGTTCCCTTTATTTTTTTGAGCAGTGTATATACACACACGCATTTGGAGGAGAAATCTACCGTGTACAATTACGCCAGTGAGAAACAACGAGCATACAAGTCACTAGATGCTTCCAACTACATTATCTGTGGTCATAAACAGAACGTTAAATACCATGACAGACTCTTGAGTTTGAAGTTAGTTTAAAAACAGGAGATAAAGGCCTTTGTTGCTGCTGGTGGTAAGAAGAGGCTTAAAGACCCTATGCTGTGGTGCTCCAATAACTAGAGGGAGGGGAGAAAAAAAAAAAAAAAAAAAAAAAAAAAGACTCCTTGCATCAGTCTTACTGATGTAAAAACATAATCTGGCACCCTGTGAGTCAGACACCATTTCCAACTTAATTTACACATTGTTCCCTTTGGCACTCAGGAAACTATACTCAATGGTAACCAAGATGGATTGTCATCAATTCGCCCACACTCCATCAAAGGCCACATTAACTGTGTTAATACGATAGATTTCCAGCCCACATACAGCAATGGAAAGGGCAACTGATCCACAAAAACAGCACAAACTGTAACATGCCAACATTCATGAATTGTCACAACTTTTTAAGAGGCAAATAAGTAAAAAGAGGCATAAACGATAATTAAAAAGGATGTGTTCAATTGTTATTATTGTCAAACTCTCAAGAAATTAACAAAACCAAAAATGTGTAAGTCCTCCTCTTAATACGTCCCCCTGTTTGTGGTTCCACTGAAGACTAACTGCTCACACACCTATAGAGTTTCACTTTGAGGCTCCGATTTCAAAACTGCAGCTCAACATTGTAATTGTTTTTAAATCAAACGGGAGTAAATAGTGCATTTGATGGGGACCGTTTTCAGTTGTGGACTAGTACACATTTAGTGTTTTAGCAAATATTACAACATTGACTAATACTACAGTGCATGTGTTTATGGTAATGTAGGAACATAGCAGGTGGTGCGTGTGTGAGCAGCGCGCATTTAGCATCTCACCGCAGAAGTTCTCATCACTGCCATCGGCGCAGTCCTCGTCTCCATCACACTGCCAGACGGACGGGATGCAGCGACCGTTCCCACACTGAAACTGGCTGGCCTCGCATTCTGTCCTCGTACCTGCAGAGGAAGATGCACACAGAGAGAGTGGGGGGGGGGGGGGGGGGGGGG
>NW_022280046.1:4790764-4813205 GCF_004355925.1 Anarrhichthys ocellatus
GAATATGAGGAAAACTCAAGTGATTATAGTGCAAAATGTATTCATAATCATCATTTACTATTTGTTTCGAGTAATTTGCTTTTTGTTTAGTCCTGGAAAGATTCCCTGCAGTGCTGTAGCTAAAAACAAAACAAACTGCTTTTAAAATAACCAGCTGGCACTCTGAGCAGATCTCAATTATCACTGAGGCAGCTCCACGAGTTGGATTTCCACAAAGTCCTTCACATCTCCTGACAAAACATGCGTTACAATTTTACAACAGTACACCTCTGTTAACCACCTTAACAATCAAGAACTGTGGTGAAATAACTTCCATCCAGCTCCACTTACATCATACTGGCTGAAACATCTTTATAAACAATGCAGAGGAGAGAACCAGCATCCTCCTATTGTGTTAGAGCACTTAGAAACACACTTCTGATGTCTAAACACTCCCGTGTTTGCATTTGCAACTGAAGACGACGTGACATCCATATTTTAGTGGAGAGCTAGAAAATGTCCTGAAATGTCTACTGGCCAACATCTGTTCAACTGCCTGAATGAACAATATTCAAGGAGGGAGAAAGAAAACAGCCATTGCTGATCTCAGTCACAGCACCAATCAATCGTCTGGTAAATACAAAACAGCGACACTACTGTAGAAACTAAATAGTCACAAGATTTAATTCCCCTTCAACAAGAAAGGTAGCTTTTGTAGTGCAGCCTTAAAATATCACTGTCTGACCTTGACAGTTGTGTTAGTCTGGACTGTGCGTCTGTCCAGATGGGTAAATGAAGCACACTGGTAATAACGTCCCAGGAGAGTTTGCAGATGCAGCTGAATCACTGCCACTGAAGTCACATGTTGCCTGTCAAAACTTTTTAGATGCAAGGAGACAGATGATTTGGGGGCCAAAAGGTACTAAACAGATTGTTATTGTCAGGATGGAAAAAGCTTTTTAAAATGCATTTAGTCTCTGAAACACTTATGAAGGAAACTGTTTTAAGTGGGTCAGCAGTTCCTTTAGGGAGAGAAACATTCTCTTGATTCGATTTGAACCTGAGGCGCCTCGGGCCTTTAACTGAGCCAGCAACACACAACTAAAGCCCTGCATTAATGAAATGGTGCCCAAGTTATACAATGTATGGTTCTGCTGACTGTAGCTGGAGCCACTTTGGAACCTCCAGTCATTGAATGTAGTTTCAGCTTCACAAACACCACTATACTGAGACCATGTTTGGGTTTAGGACTGTTGGCTGGTACAAGTCCACTTACTTCACAGCACAGGAGGTAGATATAGAGCCAACAGCCTGCAGACTTCCATTCAACCAAGACTACACCAGCTGTACACCACGGTCATGTTACAGAGGAGTGTGCTGACCTTTCATCCACATTAACCATTTCAATCACCACAATCAAAGCATTATGTATCACAGTATACCTACCAGCATTTTAAAATCCGGACTAAATGAGACACCAAACTTGTCGATTACCTCCACAGGTCAGGAAATCCTTCCTCAGTAAGAAAGTTCATCCTGCTCACCATGTGACCCTCTGACCAGTAAATAAACAATAGCAAGGAGTGCTGCAGCTAAATATGGCTGACTGGCTGCAACAGATGCTGGTTCTCATTATTCCAACATGTCAGGAAATAAAATATGAGGAGTTGACCATAAATTCCTGGAGCGCAGAGAGCCATCTTCCAACTGCTGATTTATAACCTGAGCAGAAGTTAAAGCCAAAAATAAATAGTTTGAGATAAAAAAAACTTGAGCATTTAATTCACATTAATTCTTGAGTCCTTGTGTACACACGCAGACAGATATTTGCAATACACATGAGGGTTTGGGTAAAATTGCAACAATACAAGAGCCTGGGTTCCGCAAAACAATGAAAGAGAGCAGTCAGCAATTACCAAAGACTAAAACATTGGGGCAGAGAGGGAACTACAGGGCCAAACAAGTTAAAACAGAATAGAGGATTGTGTGGAAGATTTTACTACTTTATTCTTTTCTCAGTTTTTTTCTCATTTCACACCGACATGCAATATCCTCGCATTAACCACTGGCTCATTGTAATTATCCTTACTTTAATACATTTCAGTTAGTCATTGCCAAGTGCATCTCTCTCCTTCGTTGTGGCCAGCGAGTCGGTCCTAACATCCATACAGCACTGTGTGTTAGCAGATATATGCTACTGATAAGATTAACCATAAGCCAAAAAAAAAATTAAAAAAAAAAAAAAATACAGATTTATCCAACTACAACAACTCCACTTACATTATGATGTTTCGTAAAAGAGAGAATTATCTGACCAAGACCTTTCCATGTAAAGAGGAAACAGACAAATGAGTCAAAGCACAACGAGAAACTTCCTTTATTTTCAAAACTAAAAAAAAACACTAATTAAATAAAGGGCTTTGAGAGGCTCTCTGCCATTCGTGCAGTGGGTTGAGCTCAGAGGTGCTCTGGGATTTCACTGAAATGTTTGAAAAGCATTGCCAAACAAAAATGTTACAGTAATTGAACTGAAGTACAGTTTTGCAAGCTTTTGATCAGAGTATCCCACTGTTAATGTAAGCTGGGCCTCGTCCAGCAACTTGTTGTTTTCCGATGATCTAGACTTCTCCAGACACACTGGGCCAATTTAAAAATGTGGTAGATCTTGTAAATTTGAGAAAAAGTTTGCCAGGGTGCCAGAAACACTGGGAAACGGCTCAAAGATCCACAGATGCAATCTACATTTCCCTAACGCCACAATTCAAACTCCACATGATGCAAATAAGACAGAAACAAACTACAAACTGAGGAAAAGGACCACTGACACCAGTTGTGTTGCAAAAAGCACAAACTTACACATGTTAGACAAGCCAGAAGCAAACAAACCAGTCATCTTCATGAGTTGTTACATAAGGGAAATATTTCCACTTCAACCATAAAAGTCCTGACTCATCTCATCAGCTTGACCTGCTGACGGAGCGATAATGATCATATAAAGAGAGCCTCAGGCGCCCAGTGACTGCTTAGACCTGTGCTGATCAAAAACAAATTACTGTGTGAACTACAGAGGTATCGTAAAGCAGGCTTTTTCAGATGAAACGAATATCGGTAAATTTTTTTGCAGTTAATTTTGCTGAGTCGATATTCACCCTTGTTTTTATAGTTCACAACGACAGCTATTAGAGCTGTGCTAAACCCTTTTGGCATTTAACTAAAGCCAGTTCTCAAAAATGTCTAAACCAAGCAGCCATTTAGGAAAGATGTTTCCTAAATAACATACAATCTAAACTTTGATACTTAAACGTTGATAGATTCTGAGTGTCAGTACACAAGAAATCTGACAATAAATGCCAGCTTTCAATACTTTGATTTTTAAAACTAACAATTAGTTTAATCTAAAATGTCAAAACATGGAAATATTTTGACTTACACTTCTGGAGGTTTAAGCAACAGAGTCATCACAAAACAGCAGAGTTTAGTGAACAGATATTCAGGGATTCTGAAATACTACACTGAACACTAAAAGGGGATGCATTTCACACTCAAGTCTTGTTGAATTAGCACCTGTTCTGGTTCACTGATATTAAAATTACTGCTTAATAATAAACAAGGTGCAACATGCAAAGCCACTGTAACCGAGAACCCAATTCTGTAAAGAACTGTATAGGTTACTGTGTTTCTTTAAGGGTGTATTCTCTGGAGTTACCATCTTAGCGTCTACAGAAACCCATGCTGTCTGGAAAACTGCACACCCTGCACTTTGAGCCAATCAGCAAAATAACAGACTTCAATAGTAACCTGAAGTAGGCTATATAAACCTGTACAATAGTATTCTCCTTCTCCCTGCAGTGTCACTCAATTGTTGGCTGAACTTTCAAACTGTACATACTGATCCCACATAAGGACTGAGGAAGCGTTCAGCTCTTTGTCTTGCAAAAGAATGATGAACGGCATTCCTTTGTCTCTTTTTTGTTGTGTGTTTGCATACATTATTGCAGGATTAGTTCATGATGTGTTCGAACACATAACTAAAGCCACCACTATTTCTCCCGTGGCTGCAGACTACCATTTGCAAAGTTGAAACCTCAAAAATGTGATCTAAAAACATATTTAGATAACAGGTTTGTAGTGTATGGGTGGATGTTTGGGTCCATTTTCTTTATTTTCCAGGTGATGCACTTGGTCAGATAGCAAGACAGTAATAATATCAGAATCACTAAATGTATGCTGGCATTTGTTGAAATATTAAAAAAATGTTATGACTTCTTAAAACGAAAACATTTTCTCATTATGACTCAAAATTAAATTCTCTTCTTGCGGACACTGACCCTAGAACACTCACTGTCGCATGCAAATAAATGTTGATGTAAAAAAAAATAAATAAAAATCAGATCATTTCAAAAGATACCATTTCCCCTGCTAGTACCCTGTGTGTTTGAACCCGTAGATTCAACAGGCGTGGAGCTGCAATGAACCATCTATCTCCCAAAATAGATCATTGTGTGCTATAGAAATGCTGTCACACTGGAGGTCATGGTAATGCAATTTTCCCTAGTAACAGAAATGGTTGCAGTATACTCCTCTCCCCCCCTCTCTCTCCACCACTCCGCCCACATCAAGAACCAAGCGCACCCCCACATAGCCCCCCCCTCATATAGCTGAGGATTTGGGTCTCGCAACGTATCACAGTAACCGTGGAGGAAAAATACATCCATTTTAATCAGGCCAGCGTTGCTGCTGCTCTTGCCGCTATCTAATTTGTGTTACATCTTGTTCAAATAGGCTCACACAATCTTAGTCTGTGTGAGTGCGTTTGGTTTGGAGCGGAGAAGGTGGTGGGTGTATGCTACGAGGAGAGTGTTCACATTACAGTTTTGATTCTGTGTCATCTGTGACTTTCTACAGTAGGAATTGAAAAGCCTGAAATCTCTGCAGGACACAAGTAGCCCAACACAGCTCTCTGCCTGTCGGAGCTGTTTCATAATTTAGCCTGCCTGCAAACTACTGCTGAAATTATTATTCAGCAATAGAACTGTGCCAATGTTTTGTACAGATCCCATGTGTTGAGGCAGAAAGGAACCTCCACAATGTGAGCAATCAGGCCTGAGCAAGGACCATCATACTACATATCACAGTCCTACAATTCTATCTCCAAGAACTCAGACATCGAGTAGTTTAACAGCGCATACAATTTGCTACAGTACTACCGAACTCAATAGACTGGACACTATTTATGGCATAAGGTAGGAGGAAAACACATTATAGGCAAGCGCAAGCCAACTAAAAATCATGATTTAACTAGACCCAGAAAGCAAATCATGTCTTTTTTTACTCAGCGATAAACAGTCCTGGAGCAGGGTTAGTCAGCAAAATGACATGACTGATACTTAATATAAGGAGAGTAAAGTTTAAGGATGTGAATTGGTTCTGAAACAATTAGTCAATAAAGTAAAAAATAATTAACAATTTCAAAAAACAACAACTGTTTAATCAAGCTAAAACAACAAACATTTTTTGCTTCCGGGTTCTCAAATGTGAGGATTTCTGAAGGGCTGCACCAACTCGTCAGTATAGTTTATTACTCATCAAAAATAAAAAAACAAACCCCAATCAGTCACTACCCGAAGTGGTATTCTTATCATCCAGCAGTTCAAAATCCAAAGACATTAAATGAACAATAATATTATTGAGGAAGTCAGCAAAACTTCACATTTGTAAAGCTGGAACTAATATATTTTTTAATAATTTCACTGACTAATCAAACTAATGTTCTGTTATTTGTAGTTAACGGATATGAATTGATATCTGCAGCAGTGCTGCAAACTGCTCTTCAATCACAGCCGGCTGGCAATACTTAAATTAACCTTGGTCACTTAATTAAGCCCTCATTGGGATCACCTGCGGCCAGTAAATGGCCGCGCGGCAACTCCTCGCCCTCCATGCCCCCAACTGACGCTACACTACCGGGACTGCGGTGCTCCAACCTACCCCTGTTTTATAGCGCTATGTCAATCCACTGTAAATTAGCAGCCTCGCTGGGGGTGGTGAAGGGAGTAGACAATCCCACAGTGGAAGCGAATGAGAAATCTGGACATGCTACAGAAGCCAAGACGGCAGAAGAAGCATGGGTTTATTCGTAAGGGATGCGTGTCTGTTTCAGGGTGAAATTAATTAACCACAGGGCTAATTGAGCATGGATGAGTGGCGACAAGCACTAACGTCAGATATACAGCAGGCGACACAAACCACACGGGCCTCTCCATCCCCCCCTTCTCCCTTTCATTTCCAGAGACAGAGCAAAAAACTCGAGCATAATAAATTACTAATTTAAAAGACGAAAACATTTATTTGAAATACATTGTAAGCTCACACAAAGCGGAACAAGTCTCATTTTAGCCCCCAAAAGACGTTATTTGGGAGTTTCTTTGCTAAGGAATTGGCGCAAGGTTGCCTAGCCCAAGGTGTAGCCAAGCACGGTCATTCCTTCAAGGAGCAGCCAAGACAGGTGTACAAGCTGGGTAATGTTAGCCAACCTCACAGGAGACATGGTGCGTGTTTCCCAGCGCCTTGATTGTCAAACACACACACGCGCAAATACGCACGCATAAGCGCACAAACACACACATACGAGGACTCGAGACTTACCGTGGACGTCAATGCAGTGCTGGAGACATATTAGCATCGGCAGCAGAAGGATCCCCGGTGCGGACGTAATCATTTCTCGCAGCGTAACGTGCGGGTTGCTAGCTGAGCGCTCGCGGGCTGCCTCTCGTTCTTTCTTGTTGGCTCGCGCTGGCCTGCTTTCGTCTTTGATTCGGTCAGTCCACGCGCAAACCACACATGCAGAAGAGAACCGCCGCTCCTGCAGACGCAACCCGACCGATCAGCAGCACGCACTGTGCTCAAAGAGGGGCAGTGAGAATGAAACGGAGATACGGCTGCCGCGCACACCACGCGCCTTTTGATGTCGCTCTACAACCACGCGCCGTGGGGGCCGTCCGAGCTCCCGGTCACTCCTCTCAAGCTGAAACCCATTTCCTTAAATTGACGTTGAGGAGCGGCCCCGGTAACCGGTTTGTTAGTGGTGCTACACAGAGCCCGTCACAGCCGAGGACGGTTTTATTTTTCCTCCTTCAGTAGGCTACGTCTTGGAACATTGTTAACCCTTCACTGTCCGCATGAAATAATAAAATAATAAAGTAGACTTTACTCACATACAGATAGGGAAGTGTAAGTAAATAATGACATCGTTTAGCAATCCAATCTATTCTGACATTGAAATAGATAGATTCAATTTTGTTCATTTATCAATTACTCAGGAACAGATGCAATGCACAGGGCGTGATTAAACTGCTTCTACCCAAAGGGACTTTTTTTCATTTCCTGATTTGCATACTAATAACATTGCATCACCTTCAGCCACAAAGGTGCACTTACTTGTGGTGGAAATCTGTAAACGTTCACACAGCAGCGATATACTGTACTGTAATTGCATACTAAAGCTCCACCGGGACAGCATTAGTTTTCCATAAACATTTCCTTCACATTTGATGCCTTTAGTTCCTTTCTAAACTAAAATATCCACAAACATGAACATAAGTAACCACAATTAAGTGAGCCCTATGTTTTGCTAAACAGAGGCCACTGTGACCAGAAGTGTTGATTAAAGGACAAGGTCACATGAAATCCACATTTCCCAAGATTCTCTGACTTTGCTGTCAAACAGGACTTGCATGTATACACTCACTCACACTTGGCACACTTTGTGTGAGGAGGCTCAGGCTGTCTGGCGGAAAAGCTAAAGACCTTGGATACACAACATCTTCATTAAAGGATGAGAACAATTGGTCCTGGCCGTCAGAGACACTGTGTCTTCAAGGCTTAGGTATAAAGTTGAAACAAGTGTAAGAGGAATTGAATCGTTTGGTGGAGACAGTATCAATGTGTGCTCTCCATACTGAAGACTTCTGTGACAGTCAGATTTATGTTGTTGAAATAAACATATGATACAGTAAGGACAACTGAGGCTGATTGAGTTTTACTCTATTATTCATCAAAAGGGAAGACTGGACAGAGGTACAAGTTTGTCTTCATCAGGCATTATGTATTGTATACAAATAAAAACAATCACAACTACCACCAATATGTCAAAATTAAAGAAGATCAAGTTATCATTTTGGCAACTATAGAATTAAAGTATCTATAACAGTTCAAAAGTTTAGTTTTGATTTTATTGCCGATGTCTCATTTTTCAAAGAGTGAAAATCTCGTAACCAAACTCAGCTCTTACATGTTCTTCCCTCTGTTTGTCTGATGCCATTTCTCCCCATTTTGATCACCAGGCCTTTTAGATTTTTCCAGGCTGCATGCTGCCAGGTTTCATAGGCTCGCATCAGTTCTTATCAGAGGATTGAGCCTCATCTTCAGTGATGGCTGATGCCTGCTGATACACCCCAAGGCTCATTCTGTCCCAGATTTTTACATCCCCCAAAAAAACACACACACAAACTGCTGTAAAATTCTCTATGAGAAAGAGTCTCCGTCTCCCTCTGACTGCCAGTATCTCTTTCTTACAGTCACCTCAAAACACACACACACACACAAGCACACACTCACACACCGATGGCAGATCTAACGGTTGGAAATCCAGTCTCTTATAAAATACAACTGCGGAAAATCATTATTTGCAAGCTCACTGTCAGGGACCTGAACAGTGAGGACGACTCCAGAAATCTAAATCCAACCGCTCTTCTTATTTGACTTGATAATCAGCTCTGTAACTGCTGGGAAGAACAAGAGCATTGAAGAAACAAGAGTGTTTTTAATTTCCCATAGAAAACAATGGTGACATTATATCTGCAGGGGAGATGTGGTTGTTGATCAGTAAAACATACCAGAATTGTGTGAGTTTGAAGGCCTGCCAGACACCAAAAACACGACAAACATGTTTTGAAACATTTTGGATATTGTAATGTTTCACCTTCGGTTAAACGCTGTTAGCTCTGTCAGCACTGTTTTCAGCACCGATAGCTGCCAGCTCAGCCGTCGCCACGTTGATAGCTTTGTGAAGGCGATAGATTTGTTCTGAATTTATCACCTTTAGAAAATGCTTTCAAATAAAAAGAAAGAAAAAAACGGAGCACACCACTGTGACTAACCAGTCGGTGGTGGCTGCAAGCTGATTGGTTGCTTTTAGAGAAGCTAATGATTTTGTGTGCTGTCAAACATCTCTAATTAAACATGGCAGCTAGATGTCACAGCATAGTATCAACCTGCACACAACCCAAGGTGAACATGTACAGTACCAGATGGCTCCATTTAAGCCACTTTTCCTCCCACATGCATGTTTAAACTGTAATTGTAGTGTCAGTGTCGTGTGGGAACACAACATGAAGAATTTGGTTTTCTATGTAAGACATCCCAGTTATTTGCTAGATGACAATGTTCCTTTAGGACTATAGTCACCAAGGTGATTCTGTCTTTGCAAAGGACCAGTGCAACATACATTAGCTTCAAGGCTTTACACGTAATTACTTGGAAACAGTTGATTTTGTAATGCCTGTCCCTGCGGAGTGGCTCACAGCTGGACAACGGAGAAGAATGTTGAGTAAGCGTCCATCAGTGCAATGAAACAGCAGCTTTATGAAAAAAAAAAAAAGCTAAAACAGAGAGTCAGCTCTTACAAAAGGGGGGGAAAAAACGAAGGAACTCAGCTTCAGATGGATTATAAAACAAGGCCCGGCAGGGTTTTAGTTTTTCATTTTCATCTCATCATGTTTTGGATTTTAATCCAGCAGTGAAGCGACACTTTTAAGGCAGAGAAGTGCACACAGCCCACAGATATCAACACTTCCTCACACCAAACAGCTTTATTCTCGTCTCACCAGGAGGCTGCGGGGGCTCTAACCACTGGCTACAAGCAGATATTCAATCACGCCCAGATCAGCGCCAGGTTTCTGAAGACGTTTGGGGGAGCTTCTTTATCCCTCTGTGGGGGAGGGCTGGTAGTCCACTTTTTATTTTCTCTACTAAGCCCTGCGAGATGGCAGAAGGAAGAGGAGGTAATGCTGAGACTTAACACCACACCGGACTGATTCATCGTGTGCAAAATGAGCCGCAACCTTGTAAAAAAATGAGTACAATGATTGGTACCATAACATTGAAATATATAAAGTAATGTCTTTCACTTAAATAAGTAGATAACAAAAAAGAAGTCTACTATAGAGCACAGTGACGGTGGAATAAAACAGAAACATATGGAAAATGTCAAAAAAAGAATGCACAGTTGCTTATATATCCACGAAGTTTAATTCATGGATGGGTGGACCATATTTAGATTGCATTGATTTCACTAGTGATCAGTTTGGAAACGTGCTGTGGTCTCTGTGTGGCCTCATAAGTGCTGTTCAGCACCACAGACAGCGACACTCAAAGCTGGTTATGCTCATCTGGAAATTTAGCATCTTCTCGGGTTGTTGCTACCTCCTAATGAAGCAAGCAGCAAGGAACTGAAGTTAAGTGCATGCATGCAGCTGCCCTTACAAAGTACGTACTGTTGCATGCAGTATGCATTCCATTTTGACTTACTACTTCGTCATAACATGGCACCTTGAACTTTGACCCTCTTGCTTATATATCTGCTGTGCAGAGGATTGTGGATCTGATGAAAAGCATGCTGGCTTGCATACTGCAAACTGCGACCGGATGCGGTGGACATACTGCATTTCCATTTGACTATGTGTTGGGACGTACTAAATATTTTTCTGGCATACTAAATAGTGTATAAGAATGGGTATTCTACACAGTATGTACGATTCTTTATTATTATGCTTTATTGTCAGTATCGTTTAACACTGTTTTGGTTTTGTAAGAGGAAAAGAGAAGGAAAAAGCAATTTGTTCACATCCTGTTTTTCTTCACCCTAAAATTTCACATACAGTTAAACAAGTATTCAGAGTATTATTTGACCCCGGCTCATCAACGGACCAATAATCATCTACCACGGATCGAGACCTGAAGTGCAAGGCCATATCGTGAGCCTGCTTCCCATAACCACTTTGCAACAGCAGTGTATCGACTTCAAATACAGTTGCCAGTCCCGCTGGGAGGGCATCTGAAGCCAGCTGAGGACCACAGACTCCTTCAACCGGAATCCATCGCTTGAGAGCCTCGAGTCGACCCCAACTGGAGCAGAAACAAACATCTGAGGTCTTTTGGAACTACGCTGCATGAAGTAAGAAACTTCTAACATCTTCTAATATGATTAAGAGATAGCTCTCTGTCGGATAGCTCTCTGAAGCACAGGACACTCAGGAAGCTGCAACCTCAAAGTTTAGATACACAAATTTAAAAAAGACAAAACAGGAGGCTCCGAGTAATCCTTTATACACTCTCAACATATATTTCTGTAGAAAACAATATATTTACATTTTTACAGTACTTACAGCATTTACATATAAATATATAGTGATGTACAACATTAAAGTCAGTGCTGTGCAAACTGTATTTGCAGAATGTCAACGTTTTAGCAGTTGAGAATGAATTTCTTCATGATCAATCTGACAATTTGTACCCCGTACAGTCTGGTTTCATTTCTTGTTTATAGGGGAGATGTTTTCTACCCTCCAAGGACTTTGCAAAAGAAAGTACAACATATTGAAGCGTTACAAGCCCCTGGGATTCTTAAATCGCAATTTCAGTTTTTGGACTTGGTGCATGTGTAAATAAATATGTGTTGCCCATTGATTACACAGAGACAACTGAAGTCTGGACGACAGACTTCTTTTACATTTGTGAAATATATAAAGACGTTGCCGTCCGCTAATAACAGTCCCATACCGGTCCAGTCGTTGCCAGTAGCACCCACAAGTCAGTTTTAGGTCTGCTGACAATAAACACAATAAAAAGAAAAGTTCTTTATGACACGTTGGATTCAGCCTGAACATTATTCTTGTCTGAAGGAATGATCCAGCTAACGTAAGCATCCTCTGCATTATAAACTATTCTCCTTTGGGAACAGAATTAAAAGAGATCGGGCGGCAACACTGGCATATTTTGAATTCTGATCCAAATCTTCAAATCCGTTTTTTAAACATTCTCCACGCATTGTGTACAGTTCGATCCAAACATTCACAATCTGATAGTCAGAGATGACCTTCCTCCAGAACAATCTACTCCTTTCTTGTCGGTCATTCCAGATTGTAAATACAAGTGTGCACAATGTAACGTCACTTTTAAATCTCATTTATTTACTCATCCGGGTTTCGGTAAAAACATTCAATATCAACAGTATCATTACTTGTAACACACGTAGAGCCATCTATATGAGCAACAACTACATGTTGAAAACAACACGCTGTCTCAAGACCCGTGTTTCAGAGTAACACATGTAGTAACGATGAAAAGAGCCCTGTGGATGTGCATTTCAACAACTCACTAAAACATCACCCATTGACTCTGAGATACACTTGGATTGGACACGTGACAACCCCCAGAAGGGGAGGGGACATCAACAACATCCTTTTGAAAATGAATTATGTTGACCGATTAGAATTCGGCGGTCAAAGTTGAGGTCACTGTGACATCTTTTGTAAGTAGGATTGACACTTTCTTTCTTCTCCAAACATCTAAATGGATTTGATTGCAAGTTTATTTCAGTTGATTCAACCTCCCTTTTAAATTGCTATCTTTTTTGGTTGAGTAATATATTACTATGTTCTATTATTCTACTTTTGTGTCGCATCAACTCGCTTTTGGCAGTTGATATATGTCACACAATCAGGGACTTGTGTGGGCACAACGGGACAGACCCAAAAGGAACCACAGGTAAACCCACATCCCACATGAAGCTGGGGGAATTTTCTTCTCTTTTTTTGCCATATGGTGTCACAGCGCCCCATTGAGGACAAATTACATCACACTGGCTCATGTATTGTGCTTCATCGCTATCATTACACGCTTTCCCGATGACACCGATTCAGCTTGCATAAAACAGCAGGAATGTTTCAGAAACAGAGCAGTTACAGTAACTGATGTTTTCAGTGCACAGAAGAGGATTAGGATGGCTTGCTGTGTTAAGATAAGAGACTTGTGTGTTAAAGTAAGGTAAATAATGTTCCATTAATTGTAAGGTTACTGTGGTTGCTGTTAAACATGAAGCGTTATGGCATATTCTGGTGCAACAGCATTGAACAGTGTGAGGGATGATGTGTTCTGATTTACTGTGACAGTTATTTCATCCGTGTGGGTGACTTTTATCTCCACGCACTGTTGCTTGACGGAGATGGATTTCACTTGCAGAGAAGGCCCCGACTCTCTGCTACTCTCCGGTTTGACTGCGTTGATCAGAAGCTCAGCGTCTTTGTGTACGGCTTCTGCAGGCAGAGTGAGCCGTGGTGAGGAAGAGGGTGGCTGTAGTAGTGTTCGATCACAGCAGACAGAGTGGGGAAGGTGATTTCGTTGTCCAGAAACATACGGTCCACCTGGCAAAAACACCAACAGCAAACCAAAGGACTTCAATATTGCAAATGATACGCTGTCGTTCTGCCTAATCTCTGCACATAAATGATTATAAATTGTATGAATACAACGGCGAGCTTCTCACCTCTTCAAACAGTCGGTAGTTCCTGGCTTTGCCTATACTGACATCCCACACCACCAACACCTGGCAAACACACCAGAAAGATTGTATTAGTTGTCAGGATCAGGTGATGTTTTGACTTAAATGTCCCATTAGTAACACAGACTTTAGTTATTAAGATATCAGAACATATGAGTTTCTGTTAACCTGTAATGACTTTCATATAAACTGTATAACTACAACAAATATTTGATTGACATTTTGTCTTACACCTGCATTACCCTTCATTAGTCGACATACATACATACATATAAATAAAACATAAGAATGCCCACATAGTGTACTTGGTTGAGAAAAGTCCTATCCATAGCTTGTGACTTATATTATTATTATCATTTGAATACAATAAGACGAGTTAATTATTATATTATAATATGATAAGTTATTATAACATTACCCTTGATGTTTTGGTTCCTGAGTTTCGGATGCAGTACAGTCCGTCTTGTGGAGGAATGGGGCTCTCTCTGAACAACCTGCGGGTACAAACGTCGTCTCAGGTTACCAATAGAGACACCGTCAACATCATTGATATGAACGGTGGTGAACTAATGCTGCAAATGACTAACGACTGAACAATGTAGAGAGTAATGTTACGGCATATCTGCTTCATAAATAAAGACCACGGCAATAAAATGAAACAAAGCACTAGATGCAGAAATGCTCTGCAAAGCAGCAGGGCTGTGGCCTGCTGAAGGGATATTTCAGGTTCAACTTCTGTATTACAAGGAAAAGTGTATCCGTCTTACTTTTCTATGAAGCTGGTTTCGGTCGTATCAATGAACACGGAGTCTGGCAGCTGCACCTGCAGATAGAAACACCTGGTTAAACACAATGTGTTTATTGGAGCGCTCATGTTGGTGATAGTGTTGTAATCAGTACACCTGGTCAGTTATGTTGTTTGTGCGCCCTCACATCAACAAAAACAATGTCTTGTGGTGTGAGCAGCACTTCAACTCTCTTCAAGTCTTGTAGTCTGCAGGAGGCTTAAAGCATCTATATGCGCAGTGATTGTGCGGCCTGCAGCTCAATATCAGTTGTGACATCACTTACGTTCTCGTAGTCGTCGTCGTCAGACTCCTCTCCTCGGCTGTGTTTGTCCGAGTCTTGCTTCCTCTTGAACTCTGCGGGCACCTCGTCTCCCGACGAACGGAAGCTCTGGCCGTCTGGAGATGCTCTTCTGGGGGGAAATGCACCTTAGTGTGGTAGCTTCAACCTGATTGACCTTTGTTTTTTTTACATGATTGCACTCTGAAGAATTCTGTGTTGAGTGTTTTGTGCGTTTGAGTCCAACTTACTGGCGCGGGGTTCCCGGCGGCTTGGACTTGGCTGAAGGCAGCGGGGGTTTGACTGTGGGTGGAGGAGGTTTGGGCGGCACTGGCTTGTTGTGAAGTCCAGGTTTAAGTAGAGGAGAGAGCGGAGGGTGGCCAGGCAGTGGTGGGTGACTGCAGGACGTCTTGCTGAGGGACGGAGAGTCTGACGTCACAAGCCTGAGGAAGGACCCTCCGATGTTATACTGAGGAGGTAGGCTCGGCTTGCTGCAGGGGTTGCCCACTGATTTGCTACCTCCAGCAATAAGGGAGCAGTGGGCGGGACTATTTAAGACCATCCTGGTCTCTAATTGGTCACAGATAAGCAGAGTGGCGGGGGACTGGACCGACACGGCCGGCATAGGCCTCCAGTCTCTCTTGTCGTTCCCAGGCCCCCCAACGGACGTCACTCTGCACTGGAGGGCTCTCTTTACGTTGGGGGGAGGAGGAGCCGGGGGGGTGGGAGACAAGGACTTGTGCAGGTGGGGGGCGAACGGGGGGGGGGGGGGCGGGCCGTTGTGAGAGTCCTTCAGTAAGGAGGGAGGGGGGAAACAGGGCGGGGGCTTTCTGGGGAGCGGGCTGGTTGGGATTCTGTGGAGCAGCGGGATGAGAGGAGGTGGGGCCTTGTGGAAACCTGGACTGGAGTCTTGACGGAGATTAAATGAAACCGGCACCGGGGGAGGGGGGTAGGAGGGGGGCGGCCCCGTAGGTCGACCTAAAAATGTAAAAAAAAAAAAATCAGGCTGGTTTCTTAGTTTTGGATTTCTTTCCATACATGTTTATCGCACAGTCCATCCTTATAGGTATAGTTTTTTTTCATGTAGCATTTTTTCTTTACTAATTATTTTGTATTGACATAAACCCCATTAACTTCCTGGATGTGTCTAAAAGAAACACACATACATTTACAAACTCCATTATAAATGTACTTCTAGTAGTATTTCCCGCTATTGTCCTCGCTTCCTTCAACACAGTTGTTTTTCCTCTATTTGTCACTTTCACCTCAGCTTGTATAACATTTTCAAGAACTCCACGTTCGTATGATAAGTAACAAAAACACTGTGGGGTCTCGGTGTCCGGATGTGACCTTTGACCTCATTACTATCAGTTCTGATGTCACTGATGTAACAGTCGAAGTTCACTGTGCTGTTTCCTCCATCGTAACGGACTGTATGCGTACGAGTCAGCTAGAGCGGTGTGTGTGTGTGTCTCACCTGTCGATGTTGGCGAACAGTCGCCATCTGGCTCCAGATAGTCGTCCTCATCGTCATCATCATCATCATCATCTCCATATTCTACACACAGAAAGAATAGATACCACAGTGTAATGACACACAACTACAACGTGTGAGTCACTGTATGTAGTCATTTACATGGTCTCACCATCTGCCGCGTTATCGATGTGGTGTTTGATATCCATGGGCTCCTCAATCGTGCCATAGAAATTATCGCAATCTGAATCGGAGTCACTATGACAACAAAGAAAAAGTTATCATGAAAACGTGATATTCAGAAAAAGGTTTGAACATCCAGTTAAAGTGGATTTGATTGGCTGTAGGTTCATGACATTGAATAAATAAATGCCAACATGCAATCTGAAAGCTTTTTGCCACTAGCCCATCTGCTCCTTCAAACTAGCCGTCATTGCTAAAAGCTAGTTTTCGAGGTAGCTTCAAACATTATGATGGTCATCTCGTTCTTTTTGTAATTTAAATGTTTAGTTTGTTATTCATTATGTCATTTACATTATGCCAGTTTGCAAGCTTGCTAAAAGCTCACATGTCATCCAAAAACATTTATGCTTCTTTTTATTGCATTGTTGTCTTCATTAATGTTGAACTACTTTATGAGATGCAGCCATGAATGCTGCAGGCTATCATAAAATGCAAAGAAGTTGGCATCATATCCCATAAAAATATGTTTTCTTGAACCACAAAAACAAAACGTAGTTCTATCAAATTACAAAAAAACTTTTAATAAAATGATTTTAGTTTAGGGAAGAAGACCTGATTTTATTCTTATATAATAAAATTTAAGAAATCCCTGCGAGATAAGGCTCCCGAGTAGCACAGGCACTCAATATAATGAAAAGCTATTAAATGTCCCATTGTGTTATGAATTAAAAACAATAAAAAAAACATTCTGTACATCACAGTGTGTGTAGAGTCTACAGTGTGCATTACCTCGGAATGTGGGACTCTTTTCTCTCGTTATAGTGATCTATCTCCCTCCGCAGGAATCGCATCCATTTCTGTAAAAGCAATAACAATACAGAGTGTAAAGATTTTTAGCAGATGAGAGGACAGGACCTTTGCCAGTGTACACTCGGTGAGCCAATAATGGTCTATCCGACACTTAAATAACTCAAGGCATAAAAGCTACTCTGGCAGTTAAAAAGTATTCTCACAAGGTGTCAATACATACATTTGTAAATGTGCAGAGTACGTGCGTGGTTGTTCTCACCCTCCTCTCGTCCTCGCTGGCCGCAGAGAAAAGCCACGTCCTGTGTTTCTTACTGAAGTGGACGATCTTGAAGGGAAACACATTGCTGGACGTCGTCTCCTCTGCTGCTCTCATCACTCTGTGGAAGAGGATGAATGCGTTATGCACGGACACATTTATAAAGCGCTTCAGGATAAAAGCCCTGCGTGCAAATGCTTTACATTTAAATGCAAACACACCAGCAAGCTCACGCCTGAAACTCAAGCCAAGTTCATTTAATATGAATTCAATGTATGCATGTACATTCACAAAAAACAAATAAAAAAAGGATATTTTGGGTATTGATGAAGTGGAGACTTGTATACAGCGGTAACCACTTACACAGGTGGTTAACAAACTGGGAGTTTGGAAGTATGCTGAAAAACAACATTACTGAATGTGGACTCATCAGATATGCACTGACCTGTTGTAGCCGTTGAGAGAGAACGCCCCCTGTGGTGCAGGAGAGGTACTGCTCTTAAAGTAGTACACGCAGCCCTTGTGGATGATGATGTACCTCAGCGGCCCTGTAAAGCAGGCAATAGGTATTGAGATAATCTGGGGTTAAAATACAGTCTCGGACATGCTGCTTATTCTGTCCACCCACACTTGATCTTGTTATTGTGAACTCACATTTCATGAGGCTGAACTGGCTGCCTCCCTTCTTGTGGAGGTATCCCGAAGTGGAAACTCCTCCCGGCATGGTGAGGAGGTTCTGAGCCCCGATGGCCGGCATCGGCACCGGCCAGCACATCTCTGGAGACGACATGGTTCTGCCAGAGAGGAAAAGAGAGGAGCGGTTGTTATTGTTGTTGAATCGCTGCGTGACAGATCTACTAGTCGGCTCAGGAGTCGCACAAAATCTTCAGGATAAAATAAGAAAAACAAGATATTTGAAGATCCAGAGAGGATTCAAACTCACAACTTCTCTGTTGTTGTCACAGCTCTATCTCTCACTCACCGAATCAGCTCATTCGGTGCACCTGCTAGTCACACCCACCTCATCAGCTCATCACTCTCACCTGCCCACTCTGCTGCACCTACTAGACCCCAGTCTCACACACACTCACTGCTAGATCGTTCTCCGCTACCATACAAGACCTTCCAGCAAATACCCTTGGACTGATTCCCCGTTGCCGACCCTGCCTGTTTTGGGCTACCCCACCTTGCCTCTGCCCCGGTAACTCACACAGCCTTCTGTCCTCGACCACGAGACCCTGCCGCTGTTTCCCTGTGATTTTCTACTTGTTGTGTCCAGAGGAAAATAAAGCGTTGATTCAAACTATCACTGGTGTTTGTCGTACTGCTCCTGGGGTCCTTACTATACCCGTTACAGTTGTGGGTTTAAATCTGCTTCCAGCTAAACTACATACATTTTATTCAAATAAGCGCAGTAGTTCATGAGAAAGAAGTAAAAACCTTCAAGTTAAAGTCTTACAATAGTTGTTTCCAATCAATTGTCAAGTGAATTTTAAGCAAACTTTTGAAATGTTTCAAAAAAATAAATGGAAGTATGCCTTAACCATCAACTGGTTTTGGGGGAATAAACAAGGCTGCGTACTTTCTTCAAAAGTTGGCGGTACAGGCTACGTTTGACGCATGGCTGTAATCCGCCTGTAAACCAGTAGAAGAAGTTTTACGCATGGCTGTAATCCGCGTGTAAACCAGTAGAAGAAGAAGAAGAGGTTGCGAATCGGAAACAATTAGGTACGTTTGTATTGCTCTGTCATGTCCGCTAGAATTGGCCATGTTTCATGCTCACCAGAGATGAATACAATATCAATAAATAGCGGGGAACACGCAGACAGCGGAAACAGCTGATCGGTCATGTCGTACACTGTTCGCTAACGTTGGAACTTATTTGGCAAGTCGTTTCCATGATCCATTTAGCTCATCCACTCTTTTTCGACAAAGTCAAAAACAAACTCAAGCGATTGCAACTGTCGAATTATCGAATTGTGACGTTTATGTACAGCTTCTCTAATGCGATACTTCAAAATGCGTATGAAAATAGAAACGTGTCATTGGTAAAGTAGTTTCGACACACCGATGATATGATGCTATAAATGGCAACATCCTTACAGGCCTCTTATACACCATCATGTTGGGCTGTCCCATATGAAAGATTGAAAGTTGGTGAAACCTCTGGTTGTAAAATCCAAATCCCCAGACCTTAGATCACATCCAACGACGGGCCAAACACAAACTGCTTTGACGTTTAGGACCAAATTCTCACAATGCTACAACCGTGTTCACAAAATGTCTCTCACAACACAAAAAAATCTGAACTGGCTGTTTTCATTCTTATGTTTTGATAAAATGTGAGATGTCAGAAATCCAGCATGCATGATTCACCCATCAGGTGTTTGCTACTGTATGTTGAGTGCATTCATAAATGGTTATGGAAAGCAGGAGCTTTTCTATAATCCAATTTCAACAATGGCTGGTGCTATGAACAACCTTATATATATATACACAGTGGGAAAAAATACATACAGTATTCATTACCTTCTCTTATAAGTGGGATAATCTTTTATTTTTCTCTCGATCTCAAGATATTTTTTTCTCATGAAAGTCATCTACTTACACTGTCCTGTTCAGGCGTGACCTGCTCAGGTGTTGCCTACCTCCTGTTGAACCTCCTGCTGATGCTCTGAATGGCAGCGCTCTCCCTCAAAAGGCTGACTGTGGAGGCTGACACTGTGGACGCTAACGCCGGCAGTAGGTCCATGACAGAGACGAATCGGACTCCTTTTCTCTCTGTCCTCACTGCTGCGTCTCATCAAAGAAACAAACTGTGAGGGAACTGTCTCTCTGGTTTCTGCCTCATCTGATCACGCTCTCTTTTTCATTTCACTCTCTGATGCTGTCTCCGTCCTCTCTCTCTCTCTCTCTCTCTCTCTCTCTCTCTCTCTCTCTCTCTCTGGCTGCCTTTGTTGATTTCCATCTCTCTCGCCCTCCCTTGCACATAAACACACTCAAACTGAGATAGTGTACTTACGTATACACACACACAGTTCAGACAGGAAACACATCATGTGTTCAAAGCTTCTGTATTAGGTGTGTGTGTGTCAAAATAAACATCTCAAGTAAAGTTAGTCATCCTATAATGTGTTTATGTGTTACTTCCAGTTTATCAACAGCATCTACCAGCCTCAGAGGGAGAGAGAGAGAGGGAGTGGTGTGTGTGTGTTAACCAAGGAATGAGGAACTCCACATTTACCCGGATTTCTTGCCAAATTCCACTCCCTTTCACTGAGATAAAAACCTGCAGGGACGGTTGTTTGGCTGTACACTGAAACACATCTGCCTTCTCCACACCGGTTTCATGTGTGAAGTGATCTTGACATGTAGTGACATGTGATACGATTGCACTTCAGTGATTCTTCATGTCAAAGTCAGTTTACGCGTGCAACCAATCAGTGAAGAGCCTGCTGTCATAACAGGGATGAGACATGATGACTCGTACAGATGGGGATAACAGCGAACACTTGTGGACAGTCCGTCCTCAAAAACATTCATGTTGTTGCGCTTGGCTGTACACACAAAAAGTCTTGACAATCCCCTTTCTGTTTCGAATTCGATCTCTCTTTAAACAGTCTGTTGCAGTTTGCAATTCCCCCAACTGTGACGAAGCCCAAAAGCAACATCAGCATTTGAAACAGCATTTCTGAGCAAAATAAACTTTTTTCAATGGAATTGTACAACCAGTGGCTTTGCTACCCTTGGTTCCACTTTCATGAACTTTTACATGAAAGTTTGGGCTGTTGAACAAGTCACTTGGCAATGAATATGCAATAAAAAAATCATCTAATCATTTTCGGACCGCTTATATTCACCAAGTCTGGCCAGTAAACGGGCGATGTCACCGGTCTTACACCCTGCTCCAAAGATTCCAACCAAGCACTCTCATTTTGAGTTGTTGGCAAAATGTGCAAGGTTGCGTCATGCTTCGAGAATTAAAATAGAGGGAAAAAGAAATAAGAAACATGGGAGTGTGTACAGAGAGAGGGAGTGAGAACAGAAAGATATAATATATCACAGGGGTGGAGCTGCTGCTTGTTTTTGACCCTTGAGTGAACTGTGTGTGTGTGTGTGTGTGTGAGAGGACTTCAAGAAGATGTACAGAGGCTATCATGTGGGTTTGTTACTGATAACCAGCGAACGCAAGCCACAACACACACATACACACAGATAATTTAAAGTTAAGTAAACTTCATTTCAGTCTGAGGGAGGTCAAAGTTCACCAGCTGCTTATCATCGATACAAAGATTTCCTGGAGTCCTAGTGAAGCAACATGATGGCATTCTGACCGTGCACTTCCATGTTTTCTATAGGAAGTGGCCTGAAAGTCTACACCTCAGCAACTTTCCCATCAACAGATGAGAGAGATGTGGTCAGGAGGGACATCTGACAACCTCAACTGCTGTCACTGCTTACATAACAACTGCCACTCTTTACAGTGCACACGCTATCTGTTACTTTTCAACTGTAACGTCAGTGTCTTTCACTGTTTACAGTTCAACTGATAGTTCAACTGCTTCAGTGTGTACATACTTATCCTTTACATTGAAATTCCAAATGCTTTGGGGCAATTAAACTTCAACTGCTTTTGGATCTTACGCTTCGATCCCTTTCAGTGCTTCAACTGATATTTTTTGAATGACAGCCTATTGTTGTCAGAGTCACTATTTAAATTGATTTATATTTTTAAGAATATCAATATATGAGAAAGAAACTAATAATATTATTACAATTACATAGCAATTATGATCTATATGTATTATTTTACAATAATCATAAATAATCATAATATTTTTTTTCTTTAAATATTTTGTATTTTATGTATTAGTTGTATTTTCTCATATTATCTTTGTCTTTGTTCTGAATAATAATAATTAATTAATTAATAATAAAATAATAATAAAAATGTAATTTTCTGGCAACATGTGCAAAAACTCCCCCCCTCATTATCATTCCGAACAACAACAAAGATAATATGAGAAAATACAACTAATACATAAAATACAAAATA
>NW_022280046.1:4813305-4824780 GCF_004355925.1 Anarrhichthys ocellatus
CCCCCCCCCCCCCCCCCCCCCCCGAAAAATACAAAACAAAAACATATTTGGAAAACAGTAAAGAGTGGAAACAGAAAAGGGAACCCTGTGAATGAGATCCATGTAGATTCACTCTTGTTTGCCCAAATAAACTCTTGTGTAAGATGAGGTCACTTCCTCCACGCAGAGGAAATGCTGAATGAAACAGTGACATGTAATCTTTCTCTGTCAGCAGAGTTACCGGAATTCTTTATCCAAACAATTTCTTATGACTGCAACATGAAGCCACCAACATGAGAAGCTGCTGCACGTAAAGCTTATACATTCCGCAGGTCACATTTACTTCTCTTTACATCGTAATTGTCATGACAAGAGTACTCTTAATATGCTGAGAAACTCCATGTAGGAAACAACAACAGTAAGAAATGACTTATTAAACTTTGGTGCATTTACTTTCCTAAGAATGATCAGGTTGGTATCCGAGACCCTCCACATTAGATTTTGTTGAATATGTTTTACTCACACAAACACACTCTACAAAATCTATTCCGAGGCAAATAATACCACTGGTACAGGCGATGCAATGTGAAAACCATTAATCTGTAAATATCGTAATTCATCTCGCATTATCTCTCGACCCATTGGGGGTCGGGACCCCCAGGTTGAAAACCACTGATCTAAATTGAAGAGTGTAAAAGTACATTAAGGCTTTGAACCCTCTCACCACACAAAATTAGTTTTGTTAAGTTTCTTTAAGTTCTCCATCGTGAACTGAAGTTTGTGAGCCAGAGATGCTAATCGGAGAGCAGCTGTTTGTCAGGAAGGGAGGCACATACCAGACCCATTCAAACACATTTCCTCCCTGGACACACAGACACAGACGTAAAACAATGTCTGGGTTCAACAGGGATTTAAAGCGGCATTCATTTTTGAGATTTGTAATTCTGTGATGTGGCTGCAGAGCAGACGGCCAGATCGACTACTGATTAACTGTAATAACAAGCTAGATGACAGCTTGTCAGTAATGACGGGGAGGTGATGGGGTGGGACTCTGACCTACATGAGAGGATAATCTCCTGGGCTTTTCTGACGAGATCACGGAAGCTGCTAGACTAGAGAAACCTCAATTTCTGACATGTCCCCCCATCCCTAAGAGCCTTTCTGGGAGGCTACGGAGCCTGGAAGTCCCTACAGAGGCCACAAAACACTTTACAACCCAGTGATGTTGTCTTTTGAAAAAAGGATTTTCTAAGAATGTGTCTTTTCTGAGTTTGCAGACCTCTTATCTGTGTCTGTTGTCTGTTACAAAGAAGAAGGAAGGCCACCTTGGAACAGTTGACTGACCAGAAAAACTGAAATAGAAACTTGCACAGCTGTGTGACGGAAACCCCCTGATGCATCACATCGCAGGACAATATTACTGTTGAATCTTTCCCAATGACAGCATGACAGTGGCCGGATGGGGTACAAGACATACAAGCCATATTAAGCCTGTATTATCTCATTGTAACATATAAAGATACAGTATGAGTAGCAGGACAATCACTAGGAGGTTTAAGTTCTAACTTTAGGCCTTCATTTAAGGGTGTTTACATCCATATTAGGTGAAGATAGCCTCACTGTACATCGTCTATAAAGGTGGGCCATATACATAAAGTTAGAGGGAGTCATGGGCCAAACAAAATGCGTAGTTTTCACCCTATTACACTGCAAGAATATCTGTGTTTTGAGACCAGAAAAACTATTTCTGTATCTGCTGCTCCTAAATTTACTCCAATTCAATAATTTTATGTTAACACAGTGCATATTTACGTCCATAGGCCTATGATCAATGCACTACCTCTACGGAAAATCCCATTTCGCTCCACTGACAAAGACTTTGCGTATAACTGTAGATATTTTATTATTTCCATCTTTAACCATAAATCGATTTTGACTGATTCGAGCATCTTTTTCGAAGAACAGCATACAAAACTCGAAAAAAACACCACATTTTAAAAACTCAGAGAAAGATTGTAACTGTAAAAGTGTTCGGGAAACATCAGCACACACATGTCAAGGAGGTTTTATAGATTCAGAATCACCAATCAGCTGATCCATCACCATTAAGTCTGCGTGATACGGCAGAAAGCTCTGAAGTGTTTAGGATCTCCCAACTGTGTGTATATGAATGTGTATCTAAGTACTTATGGGCCAAACATCTATTGAAATTTAACAGCTGTGATGGTATGACACACAGCTGCCAGGTGTGTGTGTGTGTATGTGGCTAACCAATTCCCTTTCAGTGCAAAGAGCAAAGTGTGTGCTTAAAGCTCAGTGCTGATCTTCAAGCACACACCGCCTCCCCGAATCAACACGCGCAAAACACACAACCCCCGAGCAGATCTAAAGGTCTCAGGTAAACCGCTGTCCGAGCTGCAGCGCAGGCAATAAAAAGTCCGGCCCAGGAAACTGAAACCGCCAGACAAAGAGTGCTTTTTCTTCCTGTTCCCCCTCGGCAGCCGACCTCAACGGTTCCTCCACTGCTGTTCAGCTTCACACGTTCACTGGCACTTTGAACGCATGAATAGAAACTACGGAGTTTGGAGGTTTAGAGAAGTTTATCTGAACTCTGGAGTGTTTGCTATTGCGCTTTGGTTTATTCACCCAGATGGATGATTGACACCCTTGCGACTGAACACTAAAGGAAAATCATCAGAAAATCGGAATAATGACTTTTTAAAATACATTTTCATGGTATTGAAATATTGATTGTTGTTGTTGCAGGTAATGCCAGCCTGTGGTTATGAGTCAGATAATTCACCAAACAAGATATGGACGACGTAGGTTGAGAAACAGTCTCATAACATCAACAAACAGACACAGATGTTCTGCCTATCTGTGCCAGCAAAGTTTTGCAAGAATCAAAAGAACTCCATACGTTTTGTTTTTTTTGCCCAAAATTGTGATTTTGGTGTTGGATTTTATTTCCAAATACCTTTAGTTTGTACACTAACCGTTAATAAAGTGAAGTGACTCACAGTGTTTGGGAATCTTTGTTTCTCTCTCAAAAAAACAAAGACAGAACAGAAACAGAATGTTAAATTTTACTTTACACACACACACACACACACACACGCACACACACACACACACACACACACACACACACACACACACACACGCACACACACACCTGCAGAACTGGGCTATTGAAATCTGAAATAGTACCAGCAGCGTCCCCTACGCATCATCACTACCTGTGTCCAAATATGGTGATTCTACTCCACAGGAACTGTCACACTTCTGGCTAGAGTAAGGATTCCTTTCAGCACACACATACCCACACACACACGCACGCAGGCAGGCAGGCAGGCAGGCAGGCACACACACACACACACACACACACACACACTTTACAAAGATGAAAGAAAATCTGTCTGAAATAAAAACCACAAAGATAAGAAAAATACTCGGACAGTAAACAGAGAGATCTGTAAACAGGCAGAGAAAGAGCGAATCAGAGGCAGGAAGAGAGTGTTAAGATTCTGCTCTTACGGCATGCCCACCCTCCCTCCCCCCGACACAGGGTCGAGAATGAGAACACATTTCCTGTAAATGAACCTTGCTGAGGAATTACCATGGCAATAACTGACAGCTGACATGATTGGAGCCCCATCGTGGAGACTTATCTCCACTGGAAAATAAAATGTTTGTGTCCTTGAGTTGAAAAACCACCAGACAGATGTGATTTGTGTCTGATGCCTGCCTCAGGCTTTGTTTAGATATTCCAGTTTTGAGTACTTTGTACTTTACTCAAGCAGGACACTGCGTTAGGGGGAGAATTAAATGTAGCACCTTCAAAGGTATTTTGGTGGTCACACAGATGTCAATTGTCTGCCCAAATATGTGTCTCAACTGTGGGAAGCAAAGCTGTGAACTCCCCACAGTGTGATAGATAGAGTATTTTCTCTCAATTAACCTGCTGCTCACATCTCAGACATGAATTCTTGTCTTCAAGGACTTCAAGGAGACATATCATGCTCATTTTCATACTTGTGTTTTGGATTTCTACTGGAACATGTTTGCATGCTTTAATTTTCATAAAACAATGGAAATGCTCCGTTTTAGCGCCTGTCTCTTTAAGCCCTCCTGATTTATGCTGATCTATGACTAGAACAACTTTAAAAAACGCTGAGCTTTATCTCAAATCTATCCTCAGGTTCTAACCTTTAGAGGATGTATAAAATAAAATAAAAAATAAAAACCTGGTCAACGTGGGTCTCTTAGAGATAACGGCTCCCTTTGGATTAAACTGGACAGAATAAAATTATGACCATTCATTAATATGCCCACAAACATCTGCTAGATCTAAAATGAGGATATGACCAACTGCACAGCCTACTTGTGTGTGAAATTATGTACTTTGCAATGTGGTGAAATTCGGCCTCCTGTAATCAGGCCTGATTCAGAATAATGACCAGGTTGAATTATTTTAGTTTCTATACAGTGTTTCTGTTTGTCTGCACACTGACGGAGTACATAAAGTACAGTATGTATCCCTGTTGCTGCTGCAGTGTAGGCATTGCTTGAAATGGACATCGCTCGGTACTGTTTTGAGCAAAGTCTCACGTCCGGTGAAAGCTGTCAGCATGCCACTATTTCAGATGCGCTGTGAGAAAATGCGTGCGTGTTTACTTCTGACCACCTGACTTCCTAAAAGGCTGATCTGGTTTTCAATACTGTAGACTGAGAGGTGCTAAGATAGAAATAGCAGCCATCAAATGAACAATGTGGGTCAACAGCATCAGCGCACAAGAGGAAGAAATAGTAATGTGAAAAGATTGAAAGATAACTTCAATGAGGAGAATCTCAAACAAAAATGTACAGGCTTCACCTGTATTGATCAACAGGTCAAGACAGGAAATCCTTCAGTTGCTTCATTAACCTTTTGTAAAGAGGAAGAATCTTTACCAAATCAAAAATTACCAATACAGATGACGTAAACTTACAGCGGAATGGTTTTAGCAAAGCACACACCTACGTTGATAACAAAGAACCACTAGATGATTCCTGAAACCAGAAGCTATCCCAGATACAGAAAGAAACCAACCTACGAACAGGTCTTACAACTGGCAGTTAAGGACAACCACGAGTCAACTTTTCTGAGAATACATCGATACATAAAGTAACAACGAGTGCACATCAGAGACGAGACCAACAACAAAAGATGAAGTCAACAACACAAAGTGTGAGAGTGAAGATTGAACTTACATGAAATCCCTCTGTTCTCGAATACACATCCTGACGCTCGGCTTGCAGCTCCGCGCAAACGACTTCTTCTTCCTCATGGATGGAGCGGACATGTCGGCAGACATGTCAGCGGCAGCACGGCGCAATTTACCACCATACTTTTTAAACGACGGCGGACAGGTGCAGGGTCGGACAGAGGATGGAGCGGATAGAGATGCAGATTCAAGATTAGAGGGATTAGACTGGCAAGATTTGGAAAAACTAGAAGGAATACAGATACATGGAAGGAAAGATTGAAGTAAATATGAATAGAGTGATTGGAAATGGAAAAATGAAATGAAGTAATGGACGGACGGGAAGTTAGAACAATGAGTCGTGTTGGTCTGATGTCTGAAGGAAGTCTGTTGGAGGTCTGAACCCCTGATACTCTGTCAGTGGTTTCCTGAAGAGCCTCCTCTTTTACTACTTCTCATTGGTCGACATGGCTGCAGCATGTTCCTTCCTGTTTCCTCAGAGCTAGTATGTGATTGGCTGCCGGATACAACCCACACCACTACACACACACACACACACATGCCTCGCACAGTCGGACACAGCGGACCTGAGAAAGCGGCTGGGGGACTTTCCGTCCCTTAAGAGTGGAACAATACAGAGGTCCTGCACACACGCACCCACACACACACGCACCCACACACACACACACACACACACACACACACACACACACACACACACACACACACACATTCACTTCTATCGACATGGTTACAAACATGACCTGAAACGCACCTGCGTTAGGCTGCAAGAGATCTGAAATGAGTGCTGCAACTCTGTTTTGAAAAGACACTATGCATGAAACTAGTAGAAAACTGACATGCCGTTGCTGAGACGTGCAACACTGATGCAAGAGGGGTACGTAAAGCATCATGGGCTTAGGGTCATTGACCAAGTGTCGGTATTTGACGAGTTAGGGGTTGAGACTGTGTTGAGAAAGTCACCAAGTCAGCAGCACTGACAGCCAGTCCCTTCAGACCTCCCTCCAAAGCCACTCCCCCAGAACCATTAGGAATAGAAACGATGAACATGGCTATTGTCAGTGCTCACAGCTGTAAAGATAGCAGCTTGGGAAGAGCAATGAGTGCTCAGGCAGAGAGCGCACAGGTAGGTAGGTAGACAGGTAGGTATCCCGTCAAATCATTTCTTCCAAGCCAAATGAAATGATCCGACGGACTTATTGCAGTCCTGCACTACACTGTAATTGTATTCTACCTATTAATCCATCTTATTCTGTTTTAGTTGACTCCAGTCATACATTTTTATTTTATCCTTTTGAATCCTGTTAATATATTTGTATTTTGATATTGCCTTGTGTTTTTTGGTATGTATTGTCTTATTGCCTTTCTGTCTTATGTTAAGCACTTTGAATGACAGGTGCTATACAAACACATTTACCTTGCCTTATATGCATCTAACAATCTTGTGTACACCCTCAACATTTTAAAAGCATATAAAACTTATAAATATCCTTAAAAACTGGGAATGGAGTCATTAGGCTGGCAGACCAGTGGTCTTATACTGAATCCCGAGCAGACTGTCAGTTGTGGAGAAGACAACAGCGAGTCCAGTTCGTTTAATTGACCCACTTTGACATTGTGCTCACTGTGATGAAATTTGTACAGTTTCTTTCTCTTCAAACCATAATAGCGACTCAGTTTTTTTTTTGCCATTTGCACAATGTGAGTGGACCTCTGTTAAATTACAAAGAACAACACAGCAGCGCAAAGTCTTATTTTGATTGCAAGACCTCTAAGTCTAACTTTAGTGTGAGGTGTCACACTAAAGTTAGGCTTTGAAACCACATAAAGAGCAGGTTCTCTTGCTGCTGCTGCTGAGCTGAATCAACAGCTTTGACATTAAGGGCCAACAGAGACTGTGTCAGATGGAATACAGTCCTTTTTACAGCAACTTTTAACAGAATGGTTGTTCATGGCTTTCAGCAGGCACCATAAAGCAACAGAATGCGATCGTTGTGGGAGGGAAGGGACAACATTTATTCATAGAGATAGAGTTTTATTCATGTAATCCATTGCCACTCCATTGCCAAATTTGAGCATCTTTTTAGTGTGATTCAACCACAACTACTTGATAGAAACACAACAATAGAAAAAAGTCCTCTCATGTGTGTCATGTCAATTTTTTGAAGCCTCATTATGTTTGTTAAGAAGGTATTGAGGTGCATTAGAAGCCTCATTCAATGTGGGGTACCTTGTGAGGATTTATGACGCTATCATGAGTCAACTAAACAAGTGTTAAGAAAGGCTATGCTATGTCACTCCTTGTGTAACTTTTCTTTATTTAGGGTTGCTCGGCCAACCCGCTACGGTAGATGAATCAGTCTGTGTGTGGTTGCATTGCGTAACTCGATCATGTGGTCGTCTATGGGAGCACCTGGGAAAGATCATCATCAGCGACTACTCACACAGTTTCTCAGATTGTTTTGCACATGGGTGACAATCAACTTCGTCAAATGGAAGTTTAAAAAAAGCCACTGTGATGTATTTGCGTACGGCGGTTGACTGAGAGGAAGTTTGATCGGAAGTTTGAAGAGACTGGTACCCAGTACTTTCTGCATACTGTCTTAATCGTCCTGTTCAAATCCAGCTGGATTGCGTTAAGATTGTTGCTGGAGGGGGTTGACCGGTCAGTCAGTTTCTTTTTCAAGGTCAATTAAAGAATTCCATATTTGGAAAATAATTGCTGGCCCATATTTGGCCATTACAGCTCTTTACTTTTTACGTCAAGTAAAACTAACAGTAACAGTGTCATTATTGGGGAGGTTAAGTAAAGCCTGCTTCAGCACTGACATTGTCTACCGAGCTTTTCTGGTTGTCCAGCTTATCTCTCCGGATCCAACAATCGGTCCATTAAAACAAAAACAGGACATCTGTGGAGAGCGTGCTTCACACAGCAAGCGCTTCAGAAAACCTTGAAGTAATTAGCTACCCTTTAAAACTGAAAATAAAAAGCACACTTCTTAGAAAAAGTCTTGTTAAAATGTTGAACAGGAGGGGGTTGATCGTTCAGTCGGTTCCATATTTGGAAAAGAATTGCTGGCCCATATTTGGGCATTACAGTTTCTTTTTAAACTGGAGTGGTGATCATTCAAATCAAAAGCGGAAACAAAGCCTCAACCAGCAATTTTTGACTTTCAGACCCAATATCGTTTTTTGCAGCATATCGCTGCAAAAAAGAAGAAGCAAAAGCAAAAGTTTTGAAGCAAAAGTACCTCCGGCTTTATTTGTCTTTAACTGATGAGTGTGTTACTGCAATGACTGGCAAGTTTGCTGGTTACCCACATATGCTTTGGCATCACACATCACCTATGATCAAACTAATAAAGGTAAACACGTTCAGTGAGGGTTCAGTTCAGATTACAGCGTCTATATACAGTATGAGCCCACCAGGAAGATTTGCAGGAACACACAGCAGAGACACATGCAGTGTTCAGTGTGATATATGATTTACCATATTAGTGAGGACTACTGGTTCCTGTTACAGTGAACCACCTGCCCAGTATGAAACCACACGCTCTGTTTGTCAGCAAGACAGCTGGCAGTGCAGTCACTGGTGTTCTCCTGCTGGTGTTCATTCTCCATTTCATCAATGCTTGTTGAGAATCTCAAACTTCTAACAAAAATCTGTCTTGCATTTTTTCTTACAAACAGAAATGGAAAAATACAGGAAGTAATCATCAACGCATGAACCTCAAAGTTACAAACAGTTTAGCGGTGACAGAGCTCTGCTGATGGAACTGGACACAGTTTCTCTTTTGTTTTATTTCCTTCCTTTTAATCCCTTCTCTTTTCCACCTCGCCTAATACTGTTATTTTTACTCCCTCTCTACTTCCTCCTCTCTTTTCCTACCTGTAGCACACACATTATTTTTGGCCTTTTAAGATGGCCACTAGGTCAAATCAGGCCATCGTAGAGACATACATTCTTATTGTGACCTGGCCATGGCATTGCTGTCCTCGAACAGAGAACCACCTGATTCAGCTGGAGGATACGAGAACCCTGCCTCAATCATTCTTCTTGGCTTCTCCATGTTTACATCGAGGAAACATGTCGTATCAAACTAGATAAAAAGATGCAAAAAAAATTGGACACCGTATTGTTTTTTTGTGAGAACATTGTGAGGGGTTTCAGATGCAGGGTGGCGGATGTCTTACATGATGATACACTACACAGAGTAAATATCAGTTGGTATGTCCAGGTGGTTCACATCTGTTGGCCATTAATAATCAGGCTGCAATGTTACCTATCCAAGCTTTAACTTCACCAGAGAGATTCCGGAGGGCGACATTTGTTTAACAATGGTGACACTGTTGTACACACTGTCCAGACCAGAACAGCATTAACTGACCAGGAGTCAGTTGACCGCATCTAACGTCTATGAACAGAGACAAGGCTGATGATTCCCATCCCAATACAGTACACAACTATGTGTTATCATATGACTGACGTTCCACAGTTTGACGTGGCTGAAAGCTCAGAAAAATAGTAAGTGGACTTGAGAGCTTAGATTATTTTGTTACGCACTATTCCCCAACCTAAAAAGTAACTTACACGCTCATATTCATTTGAATTGTATATAAAAAAGTAGCCTGCTGGGGTTTATGAATAAATCAACCGCTTTATATTGGCGCAGCAGAGTTTAATGAGTTAAATCCAACCCTCAATACATTTTACCACTTAACATTCACATGTAGATAAAAAAGGCCTATGCCACAAAACATATGGCTTCCATTTTTAAAAGAGACAGCAACAGAATGATCGCCACTGAAACACACAACCCTGCACTCTAACTGGCTTCACAGGGCTCCATATAAACCAGAACTTTATAACCTTGTTACCACAAACTATTCAATATCCCCATTCAGTAGTGATTATGCAGTCATATTTTGGCAGGGTAGGCCTGTTGTGTTTGGGTTTATACTGTAGAACCGTTTTTGACGGCAGTGACATGTACAAACAGATATTCCATTTTATTAAATGTGTCATTTTTTACACTTGAAGTCTATTTTTGTTGTATTTAGCACAATGTCGTATTTAGTGAAGCACAATCTGCAGATAGACAGCTGTTTAAGTCACACAAATATCCCGCTGCATTTGTTTTGAAGTTATTAACCGTATGGATCAAGGCTTTCTGTCTGTGAGCTCGGATGTTAGTGTGGATTGGATGACAGAACGCTTACGTCACACCCACATCTCGCCTCCCAGTTAGCCTGCCAAAGTGCTGTGCATGGATCTGTATTATGAGTGATACTTGGTATTGGAACACTAGATGGTCTTATATATTTTTTTTAAATCACCTGTTTTACATCCAAAACACAAGAGAATAAACAATGTGTTTAGCCAGCCATGAATTCAAGGCTAAGTGTTGGCATGTCATCAGCTAACAGCATCATTTTTGGGGAGATTAAATAAAGCACTGACATGTCTACCTAACTTTGTGTAGCTTTTCTCTCCGGATCCAAGAATTGGTTCATTAAAACAAAAACAGGACATGAACTACAACCTGAAGGACTTGCATATCTGTAGAGAGCGTGCTTCACACAGCAAGTGCTTTAGAACACCTAGAAGCCACTAGCTACCCTTTAAAACAGAAAATAAAAAGCACACGTCTTGGATAAAGTCTTGTAAAAATGTTTAATTAAACTCACCCATGGAGTGCTGCGTCAGCTGTGTAGCTCTTCTGTCTGTGTCCGTCTGTGTCATCAGTGGTTTGAGCCCTGCTGAACTCCGCTTCAGGCTTCTGCCCGGTTCACTTCCTGGCGTGGCGCTTCAGAGCTACTGTGATGAAGTGTCATGACACCCTCCCTTCAACCAGAAGAGAAACTGACTGCAGCGCTCTTACAAACACAGACAGGCAGACATACAAACCATTGAGCATAAAAATAAGAAACATGGCTGAGCAGCACGTTTTAGCTCGTTACATTAACAACGCTTTGCCCCCATTTTGTTACTTAGGTGACTTGAATCCTCACCAGATATCAAAAAGCTGTGCGAACATTTTGTATATCTGTGGATCAAGTTTCACTGGCTGTATGACTGCAGCCAGAACATCATGACTAACTTCCCCTTTGCAGAGTAGACGGACCACTCCTTCTAACATCTGGTCAGCAATTATGTCACAAACACACACACACACACACATACACACACACACACACACACACACACACACACACACACACACACACA
>NW_022280046.1:4824790-4825862 GCF_004355925.1 Anarrhichthys ocellatus
ACACACACACACACACACACACACACACACACACACACACACACACACAATAGTTAACCTGTAGTTTAAGACCACGTGTGTGTGTGTGGTGACTAAAAAGCATCGATGCACAAAAATGTTAAAACATAAATTTTGCCCTAAAAGTGGCACTATGGTCATTAAAATCAGTGAGGTTCATCCTCTGGGGAGCCGTGAATCAAGTTTTTCCATGAAAGTCCAACTGAAATGAAAGAACACGCTTTTTTTGTCTTCCACAGCCTACTATAAATCACATGTCTTGTGACTCGAGTAAAAGTAAAAGCACTTGTCTAAAAGTGCAGATAAAAGTAAAAAGCGCATTATTTACTTCAATGTGTAGCGGTTTTCTTCTTTTCTGGTGCAGGCGGCGGTGAAAGCGGATGGCAGCTGTTTGCTACCGGAGGCCTGCTGGAGTCTGAGCTGAAGCAGTATCTGATGAACCTGCATGATTTTGTCTGATTTTGTGCGCAATCTGACCCGGTGGCACTAAGTGTTAAGGATACCTATAGAGCCAATCTTCTCGCTGGTGGTCTTGATTACTTATGGAGGTCATAAAGAGGCATCAGCATTAAACTGAGACTGTTTCATAACCAGTTCAAAGTTCCTCATAACTTCAGCCGGTTGCGTCGACCATGAATTACGCTTGTTTGTGTAAAAGGCAGACTGCACATCCTTCAGTACCATTTATGGGGTCAATTTTTGTCATTGTAAAATTTTAAAAGCAGTCATTTGACAGGAAGAGTATATTTACTTCTTTGTCAGAGCACAGGGAGTAATCACACAGTCTATGTGAGTGCAGCTATACAGTGAACGAAGCTGAACTCTCCTCCACCGCAGCTCGTCTGCGTGCAGCGGCTGTCTAGTCTGGCCTTTGTGCTGGTTTAGAGAAATTGGATCACTTTGCCACAGGATAAACATATTCATCTTCTAAAACAATAAGATTTAAAGAAAAAGTCGAGCTAGTGTACTGCAAGTGCCAAGCAATCCTTTAAATATTGACTTGAAGCCACACACACACACACACACACACACACACACACACACACACACACAC
>NW_022280046.1:4825872-4902086 GCF_004355925.1 Anarrhichthys ocellatus
ACACACACACACACACACACACACACACACACACACACACACACACAAGTCCTAACTGCTAAGAAGCTAAAATGAGAGATTTAAATACCTTTGCTTGGATGAGCAAACATGTGGGGGCTACTGACTTGCTGGGTTTAAGCTCCTGCCTCATGTAGCTGCTTGATTTAACAGAAAGCCAGAGACTTCTAGGGGAAACCATGGACACGCCCATGCAGCATGGTGACCACAGCTGCTTCAGGAGCAATAAAAAAAGAGGACAGAAGAGATAAAAGCAAGAGCAAAGTACACCTAAGAATCTCCACTGCAGTTACCGGTCACAAATGTGTTCCGGCTGGGCTTATCTTGTTTGCTTTGTGGGAAGCACTGCCAACGATCCCTGTGAAATGTTGTGATTTTGGAACGGTTTCATTTTCGTTCAACCATTTGAAAAACAGCTCCACAACAGAACCAGCCTGACCAACCAGAGTAGACACAGCACATGGCATTACAACCAGTCGTTATATTTCCTACAGCTCTGCAGTAACGTCTGCCAGTCTGCTCCATATGAACCTCACTGCCTCAGAATTAAAGTGGTAACCCACAAGCCTCTCAGCTTTGTTTAGTTTCCCCTCTCTTTGGTGCACAGCTCTCTCTGCCGTGTGTCTGCAATGAGGCTTTATGGGAAAGCAAGAAAGAGTGCACACTCGGGCCTACTTTTGTCCTCACACAGGGAAATTCCAAATATGCAGACTCCACTTACTTTTCATTATTAAGGTATTCACACAGAGAAGTCTTGTGTTTTTACCACAAATATATGAAACCCCAATTTCTTATCTAGTTGCTGATATATAATATAATACAGACGTTCATCCTACATTTATACAATGTGGGTGTGCATGTTTTGTGCATATGTTTCACAGTGAAGGTACCGGCAATGTCACCTGGGCTGTTAATGACAATAATGTAAAGCTGTCACACTGTAATTAGAAAGATAAATTGTGAATGACTTTTTACGTTTGTGTGTTGTTTCTTTGTGTTTAAATGAATAAATACACATGAAGAGAAACGATCTGTTATTGTCTGTTAATTAATAGATCAGACTCCTTCTGTTATTGGGGTCAGTTTAAAAATGAATTATCCAGGTATGCAAAGCATTCATCTGACAATTAAAAATATGATGTTCCACCTTTACATTAGTCTGGCAGTCCAACAGTAAAATAAATCATGGAAAACCTTTCATCCAAATCATAATGCAAGGGTCTAACGATCAAAAGTAGACATCTTTGATGTCAGTTTATGTTTGGCGGTCAGTGCCAAACTATTAAAGGATGTCGAAGTTTGTCAACATTGTGTTTTACCTCCAAAACCCCAAAATATCCATTCACCAAAATCAAGACTAAATTGTATTGAAGTGACTCACAGTTTTCATTTTATTTTTGCACTGCGTTTGTGAAAACAACAACAACAACCTGTATCTCTAGTTCCTACTACAATCGTTTGAACACTATCAGGGTGAAATAATAAATTAAGGGAGTGAATTTTTAATTTTTTTTGCCAATTTTTCATAATTTTTAGCTACAGACGACAAGTGCTAATTACAGTTTGATGAATCTCAAACTGCCAACATAATGCAAAGCGGCTTTGTTGCTGTATTATGGAAACCTGCGTGTGTTGTGCTAACCTAAATGTTAGCCCCCGCAAGACCTGTAAACAGACTATGATGTGTAATCAGTGGAGATATCAGTCAGACGCAATATGTTCTTGGGCTTTAACTATTTCAAAGTCCATACAAGAACCAAAATGTAAAATGTAAACGTTAATAACGTTTTCAAATCAAAGCTGCTCCATCATTCGTGGCCTCTGTCCTGTTCCTTTATTGACTGCAGTACCACAGCCCTATCTTTCTCTCCATCTGTGGTGTTAAATAAACCTGCTTCCTTACATCACATCTCAGATGGTTTGGTGTCATGGTCATCCGTTCAACATGGATCACCGTTTTCCTCCATTTAGCAAAACAATAGGCCTTTTTTTTATAGCTGTAGTTTCCCACTCTGAGTGTTTAAATCGACTGCCGTGGGATTGAGGTCAGTGTCAACCACACACCTGTCATGGGAGTTATGGGGGCACCACTGGTGGTGTGACTACGGCTTCTTTGATGAGACAAAACAATATTCAAATAAATTGTTGCTTTGAAAGATACAAAAACCCAACATATTTGTGTGTGAGAGTTACCATGCAATGACTGATTTGCATGTTGCAGTTTTTTTCTGAAGAAGGGGCTCTGGGAGATAGAAAGGTGTAGGTGTATATGCAAACATGTGGTGCATACATGTGGGGAGGTGGGTGTATGTAGAGGTACTGCAGGTATGGGAACAGGTGGGTATAGAAACTACTCAGGTTTCTCATTGTTATTTAAGGACTGCATTTGTACAGTATAATGATAATTTATGCCCATTTGTGTTTATTTGTGCATGGTAGAATTGACTATTTAGGCATTTAACTGAAACTTGATGAACTATAGTTTATAACGATGACCTTGTTGTCTGTGCTGCAGGAGGATTGGGATGGATTGCTTTTCATTCACGTTGACTTCTACAATTCCTCCTGTTTGCTGGTTGCAACAGTAGTGTATTCAATAGGGCTTAATTGTTAGCTCAACCTATTTTAACCCAAACCAGGATCATTTATTGAACCTAACCATGTAGTGTTGTTGCCTAAACCCTAAACATAATTGAAAATGCAGTTATGAAAAGGCAAAAGTGCCACAAGCAGTTAAAACACTGAAATGAAACATATTTTTAAGTAAACATCAATGTTTAACGTATTTGTGGTTTGCAGAAATTTGTGGGTTTGGAAATTTGGTTGCTGCAGCAGCAAAAGCACAGCAATTCAATAAATAGAGAAAGTAACAACACCATTTAGTGCACATCAATTTACTGTATGCAGGCTGAACAAAACACTACAACAAACCCTTTGAATAAACCCACTGTGCATCCTCAGCTGGACCTGAAAACGCAGCGTCGACACTTTTTTCTTACAGCACATATATTTATGTATAATGATGCTGTAGCTTCCAGTTCTAACCTTTAAACACCACAGGGATCAATACTTGGACCACTTTTGTTCTGTGCGTGTACATGTTGCTTCTTTGTCACATCTTGAGAAAATGTTACATAGATTATCATTTCTATGCTGACGACACACAAATCTATCTTCCTGTAACGGCAAATGACTCCTTGCAACAGCTTGTCAGAAGTCCATCACTCCAATTTAATTCATATTTGAATGCTCAGAAGATTAAAATGTTGGTCTGGCCCACATACAACATGTTTTATGGATGTTTGCCATTCATTTCTATAGCTGAACAATTTGTCATAGCTGCACGGTCAAGACTGTTTTTGATCCATCTTGATGACACATTATTTAACTGTTCTTATATTTAACAAAAAAGAAGCTCCCACTCTAATTCTGTCCACTCTTTAAAACTAGATTAAGTTTAAGAAAGACAAATTGAGAATTGAATGGGAAGGTAAATATATTGTAGGCATCATTTTGCCGCTTTGAACAAACATCAACATTCAAAGATGGAAAAATTGTTGCACGGTTTTAAAATCACCTTCAGTTTTTAAATATTTTTACACAGCTGGATGGGATGACATCTGCATCAGTTTAACAAGTGGCTTTCAAATTTCAAAGGTGTATTTAGTGCCAACATAGTTGTCTGAAGGACATTTCTGTGAGGGGGGCAGGTTGATATATGTATTTGCGTGTGGTTGAGTGTGAGTGTTTCCATGTACACAGGAAGACATACGCATCAAAATAACCGCAGCACAGTTGACTTCCCCCGTACTCGCACACTATGCAAAAATGTCTGCTGTGTCAGATTCTGACCACTGAGGCCTTTATCAATCTGTCCATCCGTCCATCTTTTTATAGAAGAGTATGTCAATTCATGCATGTGCATATACAGTATGTTTTCCAAAATACAAAAAATACAAAACTTTACAGAGTGATAGTGTAGTTACAACGACAGATAAAATATGTAGAGCAGCATAATTAAGGTCAATTTGTTGTGATACATGCATCTTATGTACAGTCTATGGTAACAAAGTAATTGTTGTTTAACTAAAATCACAAAGATTTCAACTTCTAATAGCAACTGCTGAAGGGCAACAATGTGTCTTGTAATGTGGGAAGTAAACATCATGATCAAGCTTTATTTTTTACCAATGAAAGAAATGAGAGATTGCATTGAGGCACACCAGCAAGTGGAACAGAGGCTGGACAGGAAGGGACATCAGGACTTGGCGTCTCTATTTGAATCACTGAAACAAATCGGATATGTAGGTCATGATTCAGAGATCTGGAACCAGGCTTGTTGTATGCAAAACATGTCTTGTTAAGTTCAGCCTAGAATGCAAGGTGCCGTCACCTGGAACAAGACCGAGAACCAGCTGTTCAGGTTGATTCGGTTGTTTGGTTCGCCTCAGAGTTTAATTGTCAGCTTTCACACCAGCCTAAATGAACGTCCCCAAGCAGAAAAATGCACCATCTTGAAAATGCCACACCACTACGTATATATGCTCTCCTCTCCATGTTTTACTGTTTGTCTTTCTCTTAAGACTCTTGCGGTCTAACAATGATCTTTCACTTTTGACATGCTCGCTAACAACCGCTGCAAACATTACAAGCGGAACCACCAGTGGCCTCTTCAGACAATAAACGCTATTCTGCGCTGGCCTTCCCAACACCTGAATATAAACTTGTTCTAAACCCACAACTCATTTACACTACTGATGTGACTGAACTATATAATGCATTTGACAACTATACTTTATAATCATTTAACCCAACCAATGTTGCGTATTGCTCCTTTAATTGACGTATGATGCATTCAGGAAAAAAACCCTGAGCATTCTGGGATTCCAAAGAAGCTGCATAAAAAGAAATGTGTGTGCGTGATTCGTGTTTAGAAGTTTTAAGCATCACAGCAAGAATAAGAGTTTTAGTAGTTTGAGTTGTTGTTTCAGTGTTTCCTTGCATAAAACCACATCAGCACGAGCATTCTGGGATTCCAAAGAAGCTGCATAAAAATAAATGTGTGTGCGTGTCAGTGCATAGAGCCAGTGTGTCTTTGCGTGTGTACGTGCGTACTGTATGTGTGTGTGTGTGTGTGTGTGTGTGTGTTAAAAAGGATGTTGCTGTTTCCCCCGTAATGACAGCAACAAGCGGCCGTCCCACGTCGTCACATCGCCGCTCCTCCTCCCACGCTTCTCGCAGAGAGGAACACACAGTGCTATTATTATCACTGACAGGAAACATGCTGAACCACACCAGCGAACACCGACTCTCACTCGGTGTCTTTGTCTCTCGGTCTCTGACTCATCTCTTCCTTTCTGTTGTTTGGCTGATGCCCTTCCAGCTCTCTTTCTCTCCGTCTTTCTGCCTCTGTGACTTTCTGTTTATCAGAAAGCTTATCTCCCCCTTTGTCTTGGTATCTCTCTTAATGCATTCTGTCTGTCAATGTTTTGTCGGCGGTCTTGTTTCTGTTACTGTAACTCAAAATGCCCCTCGCTGTACTTCCTTGTTGATTGTTGAGGGTTAGAGATATCCGCCTGTGAGGCTTCTGCTGCCACCTGAATATATCCATCTGTCCATTCATCCACCTTCTGTGTCCTTCAGCTGAAAGGCGACAGTACCACCTCAATACAATGCAGGCTAATTCAATTTGTTTGTGGTGAACAAAGCATAAAACTGAAAAAAAGGATACATTTGAAAGGCTCAACACCAAGCTAAAAGGTTGAAATAACTTTTTTCTCATTTACTAACCAACTGAGCACCATTCCACTCACTCCTCCCTTTCCAAGCTAGTCCCTTTTCGGCAAAATTCCCCATTTTGAACATTTTATATCTAAAATAGGTCACCTCAGTGATTTGTGCATCATTCTTTCACTTTATATGCATTTTGGTATTTTCAATTTCATAGCATAATAGATGCGAGCTTTGAGGTAACCTATTGTGACCTGTAGCCTTTTGGGAAGTTGTTTGTTTGGTGTTTGTACAGTGTAATACACAAATGTTTCAAATATCCCTTATTTTCATAATGCAATTGCTACCTCAGTCCCCAGCAGGAGAACTTTCTTTGACACTTGTACTGGGGTAATAGTAAATATTATCAGTGCGCAGTCACATATGTTAATATGAAAATGACAAGAATTAAAAACCAGATGTAGATTCTGTCTGCCTTTAAAGTTGATAAAGATTATAAGTGCAGATATTTGTGTTTTTCTTATTCTAAAATAAAGTTGAATAGTTTAGAAAAGCAGTAATATGTTGTTGTTTTTTCAGTAAGGAGAGAATAGGACTCCTTCATCACTAGGAGCATACTCTGTGAGGGTGAAATATTTTATTTTATACTTTCTATGCTTAAATTGGTGCAAAAAAAGAAGAATAGAAACATGGCGGTGAAACACGGAGGACTCCATGAAGAGGACCTGCTCTCTATGGGTGCTCATTCGAAGCTAACGAAAACAGTTTTGTTCTTCATGATATGTAACACATCCGATAGTAAACTCTTATTCCAGCTCGTCATTAATGTGGTGGACAGGATTTCTGCAGGTCTAAATGCTTCAATTCCATAAAGTCATACATTTGTCTTGCATGAGCCCATGATTTCAACATCAGTAATACATCAGATTCATGTTTAGAAGTTGTAAGCATCACAGCAAGAATAATCCTTCTTAATAGTGATTTTCTTTCCACTGATTAACAGAATAAAAATGTGAAAAAGGGTATTTAGTAGAGTTTTGGTAGTTTGAGTTGTTGTTTCAGTGTTTCCTTGCATAAAAACCACACCAACCTATTGTTAGTGTATTAGCGACCTTTGCCCCAGGTGGGATTTAATGCCACATTCAGTTTTTGTCTCACTTCCTTCAGCACTTCTGACTATAAGATTAGGCTGATGGAGGAAACTTAGTTCCGCTCACACTACATGAACTTTACACTTGAAGAAAGTTTAGTTCACACTGGCAACATGACAAAAGTATGTGAAGTTATGGCCTTTAGGTGGATCATATAATGCTTTTGAAACAATACATTTTGAGTAACAATCATTCAACCCACATGATTTGTTTGACCAGGTTACTGAGGCCTCTGGGAGCTGTGAAGAGGAGGATGCTGCCCTCTGGTGGCTAATGGGGTATAAGGCCCAAAAGAATAACATTTTCCCATGAACAGCAAATGAAAATATCAACGTAGAACAAACAAATAGCCTCATCTAGTGGCAAATTACATGAACTCCACACTAGCTATAATTACACAACTTCAACACTTCTTCATACAGACTACTCTGTCAAATGATTCACTCAGACAATTTAGACAGGGATGACAATATGTACTTTGTATACAAATGCTAGAGGAAGACCTCAACACGCACACGGCTTTCAAATGTTTTTTTAAATTTCCAGATCACTTCAAAAACCCAGTTCCAGTTTTGTGCAAAACCCAAAATTGAACAGAGCTTCAGAACGGTCTGATGAAAGAATATAAGCTGGAATAGTACAATGTTCAATTACAACAACAGCAGTGATGAAAATGAAGTATAACAATAGTATTGTACACAGAGCGGACTAGAATCCCAATGCACGACACAGAGACTGTCAGGAAGAGTTAATGTTTGTTACCTTTATACAGCAGGACTAACTTGGGAAATGAGCAGCAGGTGAGTAGTGGGCGGGAATATCAGGTGAGAAAGGGGTTACTGCAGGTCAACAGGGAGAGGCGGGACCTGGGATGACATGGAGAGTTAGCATGGCAAAGAAACACCCCAATAAGTGTCAGATTATAAAATAATTACTTTAGAGATAATTTGTGAAATTTGTTTCACTTTTAATGCAAACATACTGAAGCCGCTCAGCACATGAAATGTGTCAAATGAGATCCATCCACCTCTCCCTTTTTCAACCTCACTGTTTGGTCCCTCTCTCTCTCTCTCTCTCTCTCTCTCTCTCTCTCTCTCCTCGTATCTTCTCAAGCTCTTAAAAAAAGATTTTTACAAGCTTTGCTAAAACTCAGGAAATTGAACAAAGCCCAACTAGAAAGCCACCAGTGATTAAAATGGTAGCTTTGTGGAGCCAGTACAGCATCAAATAAAATAGGGAAAACCCAATAAAACTCAACAAAAGACAGTGTTTCCTCTCATGAAACTTTCACACGCTGAGTTTGTCCTGTAAACAGTATTACAGTGTGACCTGTCTAGTGTTAAGCAGGAAGCGAATCTCTGAAAAGCTCTCACTCTGCACTGCATGGCGCAGTTAATAATATAAAAGTCATAATTGTCAATTAAATGGATTAATGTGATGGAAAGTAGAGAAATTGACTAATAACTGATTTAGGTAACTTGTTTGCACACGATCTAATTTTCCTTCTCTGTAACTTAGTTGATGTGTTTTTTTAAGACCAGATCTTAAACATTCAAACATAACAGCTGTAGATAAACTTCACCTCAACCTACATCAAGCGTGAAGTTTCATCGTTGTCCTAAAGCCAGAATACCACACATACAGTAGTAGGTGGCAGATGTGCGGGGCCTCCACCCAAACCCTCCTCTGGCTGCTCACAGGACCAGACTCAGACCTGACATTACAGAGAGTATATTTAGCTCTCTGTCTGTGGAATACTCTCATGTCAACCCCTGCATGGAGCACCGAGGGACCTCTGCATGGTTCCTCCAGAGGAAAGTCTCACACTGGACTTCTACACACAAGTATCTCTGCATTAACTCAGTCTGTAAATTATGAATGCAATATTAGTCCAACACTAACATGTAAAGATACAATGTAAACTTACGTCAACAAATAATTTTGTGAGTTAAATAATATTATGTAGTGTAAAAATATACAAAGTCTTATACTTCAATCAGTTGTCAAAAGAAGCAAAAGAAGCCTTTTATCCCTAACTTTAACCCACGACCCGCCCAACTCTGCCTCTGATTGGCTCACACTGATATTCTTACCCTAACTCTAACCAGAGCTATCTCACTCCTCATGTCTGAACCTAACCCAAGTACTAGCCAAGGGCTTTGGGCGCAATGGGACATTTTTCCTGCTATTGGGGGTTTCAGAATAATGGGTTGCCGGAACAATGGCATGGCTTCAACACTAGGGGCCAAAGCCACCAAGCTGAGGCTAACGTTCACCATGTAACTACAATAGCTAGTGCAGACAATGGGAATCAGTGATATATGCTACTTACTATAAATGTCATATTGCTGTAGCATCAACGTATAAACTCTTGGCAAGTTAATGCCAGCAAAGTTAGCAAATCATAATGAATGAAAATCCCATAAACCTACGAAACATTTAGATCATTGTCCTGGATGAATCACGTAGACAGCGGCATGTATTTGTGATGAAAAGTTGATTTATTTCTAAATGTTCATTCTCTTATTACTGTGCTCTCTTTTCCTCTCTAAATTGTATTTTTACTGCCTGCAAAGAGTCATACGTCCACAAAATGACTTGTGGAGTTTAAAATAGACTTGTGTGGGAAAGTCATTTTAGCAGCACTCTTTAGTGCCGTTACTCACATAATGATGACATTCAAAATCATGTTATTACCTTTGATTTTGTGAAAATAACATTTTGTGCAAAAACATTAAGTGACATCTTTAAAAAAATGTTTATATAGTGAAGTATTTTTGGGAGGAAACTCTTCCCCCGAGTCTGACCTCAACCTCTGCTGACGACACAGAGGATCTGAACCGCCCACTCGCATAAACAAAAGGTGAGGATTCCAATTAATGCAAAATATGTCATCATCTGTGCAGGCCAGACATGGTGAAAATAGACCGGCCACTGTCTGTTCCTTCTCTCAATGTTTTCCTGTCTTGCTTCAATCGTCCTTTGCTTCTCCCACATCCCCCCCCCCCCCCCTTCACTCTTTCTCCTTCTCATACTGTTGATTCTCTCAGTTTCAGATGAAGTGGAAAAGTTGACTTTGTTTTTGTTCACTAATGCCCACTTTGCTGACCTGTCCTGCTGCCAGGTTTCAGATTTTGGAAGACGGCAAAACAATCTAACTTTAGCTCAGTGTGATGGGCTGTGTGTCTTTTCTTCTAGTGCTCATACCAGTGAGATTAGTTTTAGCTGTCACATAACATATGCATTATTTCACCACAATCAAACCTGTAGTTATTTCTCAGCAAAAAACCCAAGACTGTAAAACTGTCAGTTACGCTTACATGTATGTGAGTCTGTAAAAGCTCACTACACTAGAGTGCGGCTCAGGGCGCATTTTTCTGTTCAATCCCAAACCGAGTCTGAGAGTAGCAACCGAGCCAGACCTGAACCCGACAGGCTTTCTGTTTTTTATGTATACGACCCAAGGCTGACACAGTTATTTATAGTAATGGGTAAAAATAACACCCGAACAACATCTGTGCAGCTTCATCCTGCACTGCAAAACTGATCTGGTGGAAATTGCAGTGTACCATAGATGCACAGACAACAATCCCTGGATTACTTTTGATACTGATGACTAATATTCAATTTTACAGAGCGTTTTTTCTGTATGATTTTGGAGATTAATGGACATTTTTTTTCATCACCTCAGTCTATATGTTTAAACTCACAGAGTAAGGCTATTGTAGGTCAGTAGCTCCAGGGAACCACAGATCCAGAAGAGTGCCCATGTAAGGTCAATTCCTCCCCCAGAAACAGGGCCTCCTGGCTGGGCTCGCCGACTGGGAGTGCCAGCGTCCTCTGCCTGGTGGTCTGTAATTACAGAAGGTTGGTCCAATGAGGGCCGGAGTCTCAGAGAGCCACGTTAGTGTTAGTTCAGATGTAGAGGAAGTTCCTCCAAACACGTCTCAAATTAGAGCTGAGACACACGTGTGTAAACATGTAATCACATGTTCACACATGCACATGTGCACATACATGTACATGTGTGTACATGGGCATGATGTGGGGGAGTGTATTTACTGGGCATTTCCTGTATCACAAAGCTGGCTCACTTTTAACCAGGTTAAATCAACCATGGAAACCAATGTGGACTTGGGATCAGATCAAAACCTGCCAACAGCCCGACCACTGACCAATCCGATCATTGGATAAACCATGTCATCCTTCAAACAGGATCCTGGCAGGTACAAGAGTACTGAATTTACAATAAAGTGACAAGAGCAATATTGTATGTGTCAGTATAATAATGTTGTAGTTCCAGGCTTTTCAATTCCACTCTGGTTTAAAACTGAGTTTCACACAATTGGAATAAGAGTTAACGACAATGGATACATCATGGTGATTGAAGCAACATTTTAATTGAGCAAAGATAATTATCATTGAAGAACAGAACATACATTTGTGACAAAACTGGTGAGATACAATGAAAAGAGAAGAGATACAATGTAAAGAAATCCCATCTTTTCTCCTTTTGTTACAGGTACCGACTGGTACCAAATAGACAGTTTCTGCAAACAGGACAAATAAATGAGACAGGGCAGCTTCCCTGCTGTTCGTTTAGCCTCGCTCAGCAGAATTCCTGTATTCACCATATGCAAAACCAATCTATTTGACATCATTTACATTTTTATACTGTATCTCTTGTGAAAAAGACCTCCAAAAAATAACACAATCAAACGTGTTGTCTATTTCCACATTTCAACACTAAGTCTACTTATTGAGTAGAGTTTTGTTGGCTCAGTTAATTCAACTTAGTCTTTTGCTCAAAGTTTGTTAATCTACCTAAACATTTTTTTTACAACAGTTACACAATAGCAGAATATTACAACCGAAATGTTCATGAAGCCAAAAATAACACTCTCAATGGACATGACGTTGATATTAAAAACAGAGCTTAAAAAAGTGCCATCTTTACAAACATGGCACACCGGAAAATCAATCTACTCACTTACAAACACCCACATTAATATATCCTTACAGAAATGTATTTATTGCGAACTCAGCTACTAAAACAATTATGTTTATTTCGAAAGACTTATTTAATTTGGATTACTTCTTCACCCAAACATGACAAATGAATGAGACACGGGCTGCGATCGAAAAGTCCTTTAAGGTTCAAAACCTTCCTTGACCTCATGACATTTTCCATCAAGATTAAGGAAAAGTAGTTCGGAAAAGGAGATCATTTTTGGACTTTGACCGCAGTTAGGGCAACTTCACTCCTGTTTGTTTAGCCTCGCTCAGCAGAATTAGAAAAACAATGGTATCGCCACGTTAAGGGCGTAAATCTAAAACTCACCTGTCGTAAAGCCTGCCTAAAGCAAAGTAAAGCGCCACCCTCCCCCTACTGGCTACAGGCTGGGATGTACATAACATTATGCATGTAGCAAACAAAATACATTACCAGACACGTGACAACACATTGGTGGGCGTCACATTTACCTTTTATTGGTAGAAATGTGCCGACTGGTCTACGAAGGCACAGTTCAGCACTCTAGTGGTCAGTGGTAAATGACAAAGCATGTGTGAACCTCACTGATGCATTTACAGCAGGTCTGAAAATGTATAAAACTCCGAAACCATGGGACAGTACAGAGACCAGTCTGGGGTAAATGGGGTTACAGCTGAGTCAGTCTCGGCTGTATCTACAGTCATTTCCCAGAACAGCTGGCTTTACAGTAGACATGGGTGGGTTCATTACTGTAAGTTGGGTGGGGTGGTTTAATCTAGTCTGAACCCTGCACGAAACAAGTGACACTTGTTATTAGAGATTTATTGTTGGATTTTTTTCTTAGTACAGATATTCTGCTATCTAAGTCAGCTGATAAGTAAAAATAATTTAAATAATAAATATAAATTATTTATTTCAGGTATTTTATGATTAGTGCCTCCTCTACATTGTTAGTCCACAGAACAAGTTTATTTTTCAACTGCAAAGTGTCTTGTTTAGTAGGCTACTGCCATGTTAGCTCATCTGTGAGGGTGTACAAAGGGACAGCTGTGCTTTGAGCTAAATGCTAACATCAGCATGCTAACATGTTGACCTAAATAGCCTACTATTAAGCCACCAAACTAATCAAAAAAACCCTGCTAAAGGCAGGATGAGTAGCATAGTGTCAAATACAACATGGGCCCTCTTCCCCGGCTCAATTACATCAGAAACATACACCCCCTGACCGCAGATTCACTCTCATTTTGCCATGATCTTTATCCCTGTGGCGTTTCGCCTCGCTATATTTGTGTTTTTTTCTGGCCCTGTGGCCGCCCTTTTTGTAGTTTATTCTTGTATGCATACTTACGATCTGGCAATTGGCACCTCCAAAAACTGAGACCGCAAATTCTTTTCTCCTTCCGTCTACTTCTTTGCGCCTCTTTGTCTGCAGATACCAAATAATTTATCAATTTTGCAGAATTGAATCCCACAGAGGCTTTTCCTCCTCTTGAAGTAACAGTCTGTCTGATTTCCTGTGCTTCCGCTGCCATGGTTTACGTCAGTTTTATCGCGGTTAGCCGTACATATTTTCACCAACCTGAAAGCCGTTTGGCAGCACAGGATGTTTGCTGGACCGGTCTCATGAGTGACTGAAAACATGAGGTTTATGTGAGGTCGCTTGCAGGTCCAGAGGCAATGGCTCCTTTACTTCCTGCATTATTTTAGAATGATGCACACACATACAAGTGTAGGGAGGCCCTCTGTGGTCACAACACAAATTCTTGAGGCCACATTGAGCTACGCTGGACCTCTGGTGTTCTTCTACGCCTTCATGAGATGCCGTGATTATGGCTGCTGCGTTTCCTTTCAGTGGACAGTGCAAAAGTGCCGACACTCAACCTAACTGTACTATGGTATGGAGCCCACAAAACCACAAAGCATATTTTTATTTATACATCAAGACCATGATTTCCTGTTCCGAATGAGTGCAATGCTGCTTTGTCTGCAAGAGCTGTAGTGACAACTGGCAGAGTGAGGAGCCGTTACACAAGTTGTATGGGAGCCAGGCAGCAACCCCCGGTTCTGAAAAGTGAAGCCAATGCAGAAGTACCATAAACTTGCATTCTTTCTAATAGCTATTAGGGGGCGACTCTTCTGGTTGCAGAAATAAGTCAGATTCTATAGAAGTCTTTGAGAAAATTACCCTATTTCTCCCTTGATTTATTATCTCAGTAAACATTGTAAACATTTAGAGTAAAACAGACCATAAAGCAGGGTATGATTTAGGGCATGGCTACCTTGTGAGTGACAGGTAACATTTTGATCGCCTACAAATGTCTTATTCTGGTTCCAAAAAACCAAGATGGCGACAGATGAAATGCCCAAATTGAGGCTTCTAAACCGTAGTCCACAAACCAATGGGTGAAGTCCTGACTATGTCCACTACTTATTTACAGTCTATGCTAACAGCCTGGTATAAATGTATTCATTTTCACTGGAGGTTAATAACCCAATATCTGTAAAAATTTATATTTACACATTAAGAGGTTGTTCTCAGGGTCAGGCTTGTAGAAAACACCACTTATCTTTCTTTATACCTAAACTGGTAGCTCTACAAAGTAATGGCAGTGCACCGTTTTTTTAGTAATTCATGTTTTTAATAGCAGGGTTTGTTTTTACAATACTTTGTGTAATGGTCACTGTAACAGTTTTGAATACTGCTCCGGAAGTTGGACTCAAACCGAAGACTCAAAAGGCAGATGTAGTAAGGTGAACACAGTTTTTACTTCGGCGTGCAAGTTGTAGGTCAATAGATCTCACACCTTCAGGATGCAGTGCTGTGGATAAAACAAACAAAGTGCGAGCCGTCACAGCTGTATCAATTAAATCTGAAGTGAGGCTGCTAACAGTCAGCCACATATTTTGTTTCGATGACCAATATGTAACTTTAGCTGCCATAATCCAAAGGACAGAGCAGACAGACATAAATGTATAAAGAAAACCAGACAGCGAGTGGATATTTCCAAAGACTGCTTTCTGACACAGTTAATGCTACTGGAGGAGTAAAGATTACGTGTGCTTCTTGGAGAGACGGATGCATTTGCACTTTTTTTTCAACATCTGGCCAGAATGCGTCTCTAACCACCTCTGGAGGTGTACGCATTTACACTAAGCTTTTTTGAAATCAGATAGCTATCCTATCTGCCCAAGATGCATGAAGTAACTGAGTAAATGAGGGCATGAAGACATTCGGAGAGATCATACCAGGGAGAATCCTCGTACATTCACAAAAAACAGGTTGTTGTTCAGTTTGTCGGATTTAAAGAGGCTCTTTAGGCAGAAATCGAGGCAGAATGGAACGGCCAGCTTACTGTTCGACCACGACCATGAAGTAGACCGTGAATCTGTTTTTTTCACACTCTACTACAGTCAGCCATCCTTGTAAGAGCCAAATACCCGAGGAGCCATCTTAAAGTTCTTCCACCAAGCACCTAACAATAATAAAAACATTTTCTGTGATCTGACATGGCCTATTAGTTCTTGAAAGTGTTACCGTTTAGTCTATACATTTAAACCCAGATTTCAAAGATGGATGTCAAAACAAAGTTATTTCACAAAACCTCAAGTATATAATTTTTATTGAAAAGAAAGAAAGAAAGGATGTCTTCTAAACTTTACAAATGTTTTATATATATTCAGAAATGTTTGAGTTGGCAAACTGTTTTACATTAAGAGGTGCCTGAACTGTCAAAATTAGTCACATCAACATCAACACCATTAAAACAGCAGTGTCATCCTCAGTCATGTGTCTGTGGAAAAAAAAAACACACGTTGAGATCATCAGGAATGGAAGGAATAGAAAAATACTGTATTACAGAACCAAAATTCAGCAAAACACTAAAGACATTGAACGCATAACAATTGTTGAAAAGACACCAAATAAAATGAAGTCTTAAGTGTAAAACCATGCTAGTGTCCGCTGCAGTTTGCCCTGTTCATGAGGAATCATAGGAAGGTGTTGGCCAGAAGAACAACGCACTGATGATTTAACTGTTCTTTTAGTGAGTGATGTCGGACATGACGAGGCACAGGAAAAAGGAGGTTGACGTGAACACGCAGGGGTTTGCTCATTAAACAAAAATCAATGACTTTAAAGTTTTAAAGTCCTTTGTAATTCTTTCTGTAGCGTTAAGTAGCAGGAGGCAGTTCAGTTATCAAAAGCTTAACGTATGTTAAAGCCAGGTGTGAACAGGGTCCTAGTCAGTTCCAGATCAGATGTGATATACTTAGTACAGCACAAGTATACTATGTGTATTCTGTAATGATACACAGGTAGATTGCACAATGTTTTGAGGAAGAACATGCTTTAAACATGCTATATTCATTTTATCTTAAGACTCTGCACCAGTTGTTCCACATGAGGTTTCAAAGGAAGACTGCTGTCTAACTAAATTCCGAGATATTTATAAGATTGAACAACGTCAAAGTCAGGGATATAGCTGTATGTAAATGCACAACAGTGTTCTTGAGGATTAAACACATTCAGTAGACTGTAATCTAGACATGGGTTGAGTTGGATACAGGAGTGTTTGTCCTCTGTATAAAAACATGATATTGGTCGGAGTTGGAGTGATGATATTGTTCATGTAGATGGTAAATAATAACGGACCGAGCATAGAACCCTGTGGTGCCCCCTTGGCTATTAAAAGGCTGGTTGTTTTGAGCCTTTCTTCTGTTCGACAAATGTGCTCTTACCTGCACAAGTGTTTGAATGCACATTTTTTAAAGTTGTGCAAAGATTAATTTGGTGCAAATGAAAGGAGGATAAAGAAAAAGAAAAAACATACCTGGAGTTTGCTGCCTTCAGTTTGCTCGATGTTAGAGGCCGAGAGCACTCCAAAGTGTCGGTCAGCACTGACACTTTCCTGCCCAGCAACAAGAGCCTCATTCCGCTCTTCTGCTGTATGTCACAGATGGCCTCCGTCTGTTTCTTCGACATCTCATCGCACTCCTGCTGAAGCTGACAAAAGCAACAATATGAATACCCATCGAGCCGAATGAAGGTAAACCGTGCGATGTGAGAGTTTACCTTCTCAATGGCCTGCTCGTGCAGCAAACAGCCCATCGACATGTCCCTCGTCTCCTTAGCACGGCGCTTCGCTCTAGCTTCAGACGCCAACTGTCAGACCCATTAGCAGCAATTTCAAGGAAAATGTGTATGATTTTCGGGGTATTATGTTCTTAGTTTAGTCAGTTATAACTCAGTATATATACTCATCTGTTCTCACTTTCCTTTCTGCTGAATAAATAATTCATTTAACTATAAAATAGTCAGAGACAACAACAGTAAGTGGCAGGTAAAAGCGGACCCAGGTATTGTAGATGTAAGGAAAATGCATAAAGGAAAGTTTAGATTCAAAGAATGGAAATTAATATCAATATTTAGGGTCATTATTAGTATTGAATAGTTATTTCTCGGTACACCGGCCGTCAGCGGGTGCCTTACAAAAGTATAAATGTGAGGTTGATTATCGAACCTCAACACATTTAGTTTCATAGCAGCACCAACGAAGCACATAAAAGAGACATAAAAGCTGTTTATGTAGGATTAAAACATTGGTGACCCCTAGTGGTGAGGTGAAAAAAGGCCACGCCCCCTGTCCAACAGTGTCCACCATGCTCATGTGACCTTACATTTAAATTGTTAGTTGAAACTAATGTGAAAGATTGACAAATGTATTAAAATAAACTTAAAATAATGTAGTTTTTTGCCTTTAGGCTCAGGTAGTAATGAACACTAATGCACAAAAAAACCCTGAAAATCTCAGAAAATAAACAAATATCCCAGACGATTTCATCAACTTAAAATACCAACGTGTGCTTTTCATTCAGTATATTTGTACCTAAGTTAGGATAGTGATGTTCAATGTGTATTGATGCTTTTTGAACGGGTGTGAAGTGAACGCACCCTGTGCTTGACCTTGGCCTGACTCATGACTGCCAGCTGTTTTTGTAACTCCAGACGCTTCTCTTGGGCTTCCTGCAGAGACTCTTTCAGACGTTTGTTCTCCTGCTGAGCTGCTGAAATCTTTCTGTCCAGTCGCGCATCCTGCTTCTTCGCCTCTGCATGTTCACCCTACCAAGCAACAAATGAGGCACATAACACAAGAGTCACCTGAAAAGAGCTGTGCTGTACTCAAGTATCTTCACTACATGTAGAAGTAGTTTATGAGTCTCGATGAGTACAACTAACAGATTCTTAAATAAATTTAATAAAATTTTTTCAAGTGACACAAAAATACCAACCAAATAAAATAAAGAATATTTGTGAATTTGATTGTCGTCAGGGAATTTTTCTTTGAGGGCATAATAACTATTTATTAACTGTGATTGTTGACAGTGGAGAAAAATGTATGTCTTAAAGCCCTGATTGGCTGGTAAAAAATATGTTTTTGTAACATAATCTCACCTATCTCTCAGAAAATGTCTCATGAATTATCAAGTAAATACAAATAATTTAATTTAGTCTGGATGATGATACGGAATAATTATACATATTTCTGCTCATCTGTTCCGTTTTCTTTCTGTGGTGAGTCTGTAACGTCTCGTACCTTCATAGATGTCTGATTCATCAGCTCACTTTGACGATCTATCAATGATTTGAGAGCTTCGTCGTGGTCCTTTCTCAGAGTCAGTACGCAACTTTTCATTCTTTTGTCGAGCTCTTCGACCAGGGCAGACTCCGGTTCGGCCTGTGCGTTGGTCATGGACTGCATGTCCTTGCAATATTTCAAATTAATTTCTATTTGAAAAGCAACAGAAGGGAAAATGTTAATGACAGTTTATGACAGGAGTTTCTGAATCTGACTCAAGAGATTGGATTCATTCACCTTCGATTCTTTTAGCAGTGTTGTTTTCCAGCTGTATTAACTCCGCCTGGAATCAAAAGGCAACAGGTCTGTGGTGAAGTTGCAGAAATAAAACTAGAGACAAATGTAAAAACGAAGCCAGCCTCACCAGCTTCAGTTGCATGATGCCGAATTCTTTGTTGATCTTCTTCTCCCTGAACTCCGCCCGCAGGCCTTCCAGTTCTCTCTGAAGCGTGAGCTCTGACTGTGTGTGCTTGGTCTGCACCAGCGTGGTCGAGGCGATGGCGTCCACCTTCAGCCCAGAGATGGTGACGTCATGTTCAGACAGGACGTGCTTCAGCTTCTGCTTGTGCACCTGGACCAGCCATCAAAATGAGGTGTTTAGAGGTCAGATTCACACACCAATCAAATATGATTTAGTGTAAACAGGAAATTCAACATACTCAATGTAATCAGTTCAATCATGTAGTGATGGTATTAGTTCTTCTTTTGTTAATCATCTCGCAACCTCTTAGATTTACTGTAAAACCTTTTGGGACCCACTGGATTAAACCCCTCACAGCACATAACGTCTCCTGTCTCCTCCTTTGTCTGTTCCTCAGATTGGCCTTCTTCTCCTCCAGCCTCCTCTTGGAGATTTCCCAGCCCTCCTGGGCCTCGTCCCTCTGCAGCTGGAAGTTGCTCTTCTCCTGCCGCGTTCTGTCCAGCTCCTCTTGGAGGCGGATGATTTGTTCCTTCTGCTGGAAGGTCGCACAGACATTTGTGTCAGTTTTGTGGGGTCCTCATGTGAGCTGATGAACAGACGAGTGAGTTTTCCTGCATGCAGCAGAAGATGGCAGTAGGAGTGGGCCAATCGGTGCTCCTCTACAGGTCTACTTGTTTACACACATTTGAGTTCAATCAAAAGTAAAGGTGTCCTGTTTGTTTGACGGGACAGAAGATGACTCGCTCTTTTCAAACGGAGTGGTACGATCGAAGAGACTGGCTGTGTGGCTGTGCTACAAGAAACCGCCTTTACTGATTTCCCTGTCTTCTGTTCTCAACGTGTGACAATGTCTGGACTAAATCAGGATTTTGTGATCTACCTCAGCAAACATGAAAGATCAACTACTCACATTCAAAGCCAAATTGCTTTGAAAACTTTTGGAACCTCGAGAATAGATTTGGCTTTGGACGAACAACAGAGACTAAATATTAGCATCCATAATGCTAAGGTAAAGGAAAACCGAGAGATTTTAAAAGACCTCATTAATGCATCCTGCTTCCTAGCCAAACAGGAACTGGCATTTCGTGGTAACGATGAGAGTTCAAGCTCTTCTAATCGTGGCAACTATGTAGAACTATTACATGCCTTTGCTTAGAAAGATGAAAGATTAGCTAGACATTTGGAGACATCCACTGTGTTTTCTGGCTTGTCAAACAGAATACAGAACGATTTAATCGAAGCAGTCGGTGAGGTGATTAGAAATGATATCAAAAAGGAGATTAATGCAGCCTCATTTGTTGCTGTAGAAGTAGACGAGACAACGGATGTCACAAGCAAAGCCCAGATCTCTGTCATTTTGCGTTATGTGGCTAAAAGTGAGGTGGCCTGTGAACTGAAGGAGGTGTTTTTGGGATTTGATGATATGAGTGATGACAGACGAGCCCCTGCTATAGCCGAGTATGTCTTGGGAGTGTTGGAGAAATACAAGTGTGTCGAAAAGCTGGTAGCTCAGACTTATGACGGAGCAGCTGTGATGTCATCAGAGCTTAATGGGGTGCAGGCCAGGATTAAAGAAAAGGTGCCTGAGGCCATGTTTACTCACTGTTACGCACACAAATTGAACCTGGTGCTCTTGCATTCAGCAAAATGCATGCCTGAGTGTAAAACTTTTTTTAAAACACTTGAGGGACTAGCGGCATTTTTCAGTAAGTCCACGAAGCGCACCCACTTATTGGATGATGTTGTGAAGCGACGTTTACCAAGAGCAGCACCCATGAGATGGAGCTCAAATTCAAGACTGTTGCAGACAATAAGCATCTACCAATCTGATCTGCATGCTGTATTCCGTATTATGAGAGAAAATACAGATAGTTGGGATAATGACACCCTAATGATGGCCGCTGGATATGAGCGGTGGCTGTCAAAGGCATCAACGTGCTTTTTCATTATGGCGTATGAGGACATTTTCAGTGCAACCGATGCACTCTTTAGAGTGCTGCAAAACAAAGTAATGGACATTGGATTTTGTTGTGCACGAATCCGCGACACAATTGGATTTGTGGAACGCCAGAGACAAGGGTTTAACAGTTTCTATGAGCGATTTGAACAGAAATGTGCCACGCTCGGGACGACAGATAGTGTCCGAAGTCAAAACTCAGTCAGAGATGAGAGGAAACGAATGTTTTATAACATTCTGGACAATGTAAGTGTTCAACTGAAAGCTAGGTTTGATCATTTTGGTGAGCTAGCTTTCCTTGGTTTGGTCGATTGTACAAAATTTAATGAAATGTCACAACATTTTGATGACACCAAACTGCAGAGCCTGTCAAAATATGCCAGGTTCTTTGACTTTGTGAGACTTTATGTCATTTGAAGGACTGCCTGTGGGGATTCTCCACAAAGTACATCAGAGGAAAAGAAAAATAGACTCCGACCGACTCTTTAAGTTAGTTGACCTGGTTTAGCTAGTCTCTATAAGAAGCTGGCATCTGGCTGAAGCTACCACATGCTAACCATAATCCACTACATAACTATAATATAAAAACAGTTTACTCACCATCGTCAAATATTATGCAGGCTCACAAAATAATAAAGAGTAGTTTGACAGTAGGATTCTGTGATCGGCTAAATATATATATATATTTATATAAATATATATATACTGGTAGTATATTTCTTAATTAAATGATGTGTTGTGTTCTGTTCTGTTTCAACATTCACAGTATGAATAAGCTCTCTAAACATATACTATATACACATATATCTCTAAGAAAAATGCTTGTTTCAAAAAAAATAAAAAATAATAATAATCCCAAACGGTGTATTGCTGTGTTTATGTACCCAACAGGAAAAAAAACAGCTGTACTATTCAGGATTATGTTTACACTATCCAGGTCACCCTGTCTAAAAAAATGACTGTAATGTAATATTTGAAAGAAAGATTCCTGAAAAACACAATCTGTCAAAACTGACTTTGTTGACTTTGTGTCTGTCTCCCCGTCTCTGAAAACATTACTTGGTAATAAAATCTGCTCTTTCCTCTGGACACGCAGGAAGCTCAGCCCACTGACTTTGGTTTGTGAGGGCTGGGTCCCAGCTGCTGTTGTGCTTTTGTTCTAAACTCACCACCTTTCTGTCTGTGAGCTGCCGTGGCCACATGCTAACAGCTGTAACAGGTTTAATAACTGCCTCGATTTAGAGGGAAATTGCTGCTGCATGGTGCAAAAGTAATGCAGTTTAACCCCAAACTGTGGCTCCAAATGAGAAATGAGTTCAAATGTGTTTAAAGAAATGAATAAAAGCACTTTAAGGTAATCTTTTAAAGGCGGTTGTTAATATGTCCTTTAACAGGCAGCATTTTGCTCTGATAATCCCAGTGTACACTCCCTGCTCAGCACCAAACAGCAGACAATCACAGTAAGAGACTAAAAAGAGAGGAAATATTGGTCTGATCAGGAGGTAAGAAAAAAGGATTTCTTGTGAACGCTAATATTGCTTTCTATCTATCTATGTGTAAACATGCAACTGTTTGCTGATAAGTTAACACAAGTGGTCAAAAAAGCATTCATTTCAGGTTTAAGTCAATTTAAGGTTTAAGTTTTCTGCCAAACTATCAAAGTTTATCCAATCAGATCGCAGCAGAGGGAGACGCTAAACTTTTCCTCACTTTGAACAGTTCTTACAAACATAGCAAGTAAATCATTGAAGGGTGTGCTACTGTGGACCGAGCACATAGATGCCTATGAGTACATTTCAACGTGTTGTCAGGACCTTGCACACACTGAAAAATCATCAGTGGCCGACCATGAAAACAAAACAAGAGAACTGCTGATCCCGCAGTGAGACACTTTCGGGTCTTTGATCTCACAGTTGCATTGTATCAGCTGGGATGCTTTTGCCATTATAATGCTCAGCATCACATTTGCCACAGTGGAAATCCACATTTACTACCTCGCGGCGGTCGGCTTTACTACAGATGTGACATATAAACCCTGTTCATTAGAAATGAATGAATTAGAGGGGTCAGTAGGAAATCTTCTGTACATATTAAAGAGGGTTTGGGGTCACTTTGGAATAGAGAGTAAATACGATTGAGAACCAAATGTTTATGAGGACTCAGTGCATGAGGCAGGACTCTATACATAACTTTTAAATTAGGGAAAGCACCAAAGTTTTGGATGTATTAATGTTTTCTTTTGCTGGTTAAGTCTAGTCATTTATGGCTGCTTGGGAGTAAATTACAGCAAACACTGGATGATTTCTTTTTTTATTTTCCTGTGGAAAACAAATGACTGGCATGTTATTGTATGTCCTCCGGCACACATACAATAAACTCACCACACCACTCTTTCTGCCTCAGGGGAATCTCACCGCTCCATTCTCGTCAGTATGCTCATCCTGCAGGTGAGGGGAGTCTATCCCAGCTCAAATTGGGCTAGAGGGATGATACACCTAGACAGGTTGTTATTAAGCACAGGGCTTCAACATGGGTCAGTTGGAGTTGACAGTAGGAGAGTCAGTAGAATGGTTTCACTCTCTGGATTCCCTGAATCTGTCCAAATCTAGCAACCACCCTATTCGCCCAGGGCTGAGCGGCTCCAATATTGTTTACACAGCCAACAATTATAGTTTATTTATAATTCTAATGATTCGGTGCACACATGTGCATTGTTTTCTGCTGCTTCTTGGAATTCATCCCAGGCCATGGGGTCAAAACAGTAGCAGGGCGGCCCACCTGTTAATCACTTTGTACAGCTCTACCAATCTAGTTTGTTAATGGAATGTAAAAAAACTGTTTATCATGACTGTTTCTGATTTGTTACAGGAACATGTGAGCCATCTGTTAATCTTCATCCATCTGACAGTAATTCTACTTTCACCTCAGTATACACAGAAGCTCTTGTACCGTCAACTCACTGCAGGTCTATTGACTTTCTTGCTTGATTTTCCGTAACACACCGAATTGGTGAAAACACAAAAGAAGGGGTTTTCCAACAGTAGCCACCACGATTTATACTGTAGGTTTGGAGAACAATAGATAGGAACCTGTGGCCAACGTAGAGTTTACCACAATGATACCGTATCAGACACCACAGTGAGGCTGTGTATGACATGAGGCTGGCTTGTTGTTATAAGGGACTAGACTGTATCGTTTACCGACCAAAACAAACTGCAGACTCAGCGTAACCAGGTCACTGAGATGCAGGTTCAACACATTTACCAGAGGACATCCAAGTACAGCCTCACAGTGTCTTTTTTGACCTGTGAATCACTAAGTCAGTGCTTACGGAGAAAGGTTTATTATACTGCATAGCACAGTTAACTGTTTACATGTCGTTTTTTTCAGGTGTTTATTGTATTAAAGGACCATAAAGAAAAAACAAACTTCATAAAACCATTAAAACAATGTTACAGTTTTCTCTTCTCTCCTTTCCTCCACCTACTTTACTTTTCATCTCTTCTCATGTTTTTTACTCTTCTCTCTTCTGCAGTGTGCAACTGTCTGATCCGATCGAAGAGTCTGACCACAACATGACCACAGCCGTCCATCTTCACAGACAAAAATACCCCATGCAACCATTCTGCATCCGCACCCTCACGCAAATATAGTACAGACGACACAGGCGCTTGTGGGCAACTAGACTGCTTCTAAACTGAAAATATATGGAGCTGCAATATAGAGCTACATCTTCTCCGAGATGTAACTTGATCAAGCATCTAGTTATTTAGAACCAAAGTATTGGAATAAGGATTTAAAGAAAATACTCAAAAACACAGTTACATATTGGAACCAAAAATATGTGATTGGTCAGGTTCAGCAGCGCCAATAAACTATTTAGCAAAAATATGTCTTTGTTTAATTGACACCACAGTGTTTTATAACCATTATGGCAAAACAGAACAATATTGGAGCTTAAATTTACGGCTGGCTTTACCATGCTGCTGGTTAAATATTATTGGTGAGCAGAATAGCCCAAAACACTGACCAACATCCAAACAAGACAGCGGCCAACATGACCGGAGAACACAAGCTGGTACATGGTGGTGCATGGCCTGAATATCCTTCACAAGAACTTTTTTGCCGCCCACCACAGCAGTCTCCACAGAGCGGTAGGAGTCCTTCTCAACCAAACCCGTGTTTTCCACCCAACAACTCCCGAGCATGCGCTCACACACACACAGTGGTGACAAACACCACACCGCCCTGATGGGACTGACTGAAACCTGCCAATCTGCATTCAAATCAAATGAATGTAAGCTGCTAAGGCTGTACCAAAAATCAGGGGGGTAGTGAGTGGAATGAGCAGCCCAATGATCAATAATGGAAAACAAAAGATATTATCCTCTTTTTTAGCCATTGACTTTGGGGGACTTATTGGTCAAATTCAGATTTTTGTAGAGAAATCTGAAAACTAAAGCCTATTGTCTCCCTAAAATAAACGCACAAAGACCCCTTTTTACACCTCGGATTATCATGCAATCTGTATCTTAAAACTGTAGATGCATAAACAAAAGACGTACATGACATGCGAATGCAATTGGATTGGCCAAACCACATTTTATTGACCACACAAATAATCCATTAATCAGAAAGAAGACTATGAGTCCACAGCCATGCTTGCAGCTCTGTGAGGCTAAATCCTAGCACAGCGTGCTCAAAAAGACAATGCCAATGTGCAAATGCTATACCATCTTAGTTTAGCATGCAAACATGGCCGAAACACAAAGCACTGCTAAAGCTGATGTCATTAAAAAAATAAAAAAATCATACAAAAAACGAAATTGTGAACTTCATATAAGAAACAACTACATTTTATCTTTTAAGCTGCAACCCTATGTAAATATTATATGATGAAATAAGAAGGTGGTTAGCAGTATACCCTTTAGTGCTGCTAAGGGCTGGTCTGCTTTGATGTAGCCATTATCTCCAGCGCCCTGCTGCCAAAATATAAAGCAAAAACATGACTGGGTGGCAGACGCAGCAGTAACCTACTGTTAGAAGGCACCATTAGTGCTTTTATCCTCAATACATCACTGGTTACTCACATGACCCTTAAAAAACAACAGACGGTCAACTATGAAGTAGTTGTCGGGTATTCCCCAAGGTTTACGTCATTCGTCAGAGTGGCGCAGAACAAAAATACTAGCTCACCCAGCTGTCTGAGATCAATTCCTCTTTGTTGGTGGTCCAGTTCTTCACATCAGATCATCTCGTCCTGGCTTGCAGTCTCCCTTTTGGGGTTCCTTTATTATTCCCAGTTTGACTTAGTGACTTGTCGACTGCCAGTGCGGGAAGGGCCAACATTGGCTCACCATCTTCTCAGCACCATAGTTAAGCTTTTAATGGTTGTCAATAGCAGTTATTTCCAAGACACTCACCACATCTGAAACATTGGTCAATCAGGACTTGGACAAACTTCATAAATGTGAGCATGGGCAGAGTTCATATACTGTATGTTCAAGGAGTCTTGGATCAAGGACTGTCAACATATTCCCTTATTAACCCTCCTTTTTCATGGTTGTACTCAGACCCAGTCAACAGAGTTAGCTACAGCGGGAGCTTGTTGGCCATGACCATTGAGAAACAGACCAATCACGAGATGAGCACCTTTCTGCTCTTGTCCCCCCAAAAAAAAAAAAACTCTCTTCAGGCGTAGTTTAACACATTTCACAAATATATATACAAAGAATACTTACTCTGTCTGAATTAGGTTTTACTCTATATGATTTAATTCTAAAGATTGAGTTCTTGATGGTTGACTTTGTTTTATCATTTTGATGCTTTAGGTGACTACAATTAACTTTGAATTGCTTATAAAACAGTTTCAATTATGTGACTGCTAAGGTATTCTCCATATTTTTTCCACTCAGTGTCCGTTAGCTGCATGTTTAAAGCCCTTGCCTTGCTCCTTCATAAACATCTCGAAGTCAGATAGCATTCGCACTCCAGTTAAATTGTCCACACAGACTCTCATAACATTTTAATATGACACACACATATAAAGCTAATATCGGTGCTGGCAGTTTGTTTTGACAAAGCCTCTGATTTAATGTCCGTCTACAAGAGCATAATTAGCTGCTGGGTCTCGTCCCATTTTGATCTCACCCTTCAAGTCTGCAACAAATTAAACCACCAACTGTCAGGAAGCAGGAGTGACTTCAATGTCTAAAAAAAAAAAAATGGTTGTGGTGGTCGCTAATGAGTGAGGAACAAACTCTAAAAATGACGAATATGCATTAAAAATGATGGTCATGCTGCCTGCTAATGGGTGACATAAGTTTATAAGACAGCAGCCAAAGAAAACCACACAATGGTCTTGATCCTCGCAAACAACAGAATCGATATAAGAACTGAAAGGAAATGTTAGTGTTTGTGATACAAGCAGAGGTATAAGTAGGCTGGTATGGTCTGATACTCCTGACCACTAACAGATTCAGTGCCGCAGGCATCAGTACTGGGATAAGGGGACAGCAGCTTGCCAGCCAAAACACAGATACAACAACTCATCAATCACGATGCATTTCTACAAGAAAACACATTCTGCTGTGTTTAAGTCGACATGTTAGTGACCTCCACTGAGGAGATTATGTTTTCGGCTCAGTCTGTCTGTTTGTACACTAATTATTTTTCCACTTCATAAACATTGGAGATAAGGCCTTTTTGTGCTGCACTGATTTGGTGTCTGAATAACCGGAAACATTAGTTCCTGACTGGAAAAATGGGGGCAGGGCAAATCAAATATATATTGAATATGTAATCTGAGAGTAAATGATGACAAAAGAGAGGTGACCTTAATTAGATTTATTATCATTTTATTGTCATTAGTAATGTTTATCAGCATTCATTGAAGTCCAGACAAGATATAGATGTGTAGGCAATTTAGAGTTTCCAATTGAGCTGCATGTCTTTGGAATATAGGAGGAAACTGGAGCACCTGGAAAAAACTCAACGTCAACACGAGTAGAACATGCAAACGGCACACAAGAGAGAGCTGAGGCCTCAAACCGAATTCTCCACTTTCATCCTGTGAGGCCACACTGAGCCACGGTGCTGCCCTCACTCTTAAAACGGATGTTTGTTTGTTTAACCATATCAGCCAAGTGGCCATTTTAACACATTTTTAGAGCTGAAACAGCGACAGCTCTACCCTAGAACAGGCATTTTAACGTGCATCCCAAAGTGAGGACCAGCCAAAATGTCCTCACTTTCCAAAGGTTTAAAAATTTAAATTGGTCATAACAAAGATAGCTGTTCAAGTGCACATGCTCACACACAGACACACACAGACACTTTTGCCTCGGGCATAATTAGGAGAGGAATGTCTGGGAAAGGTTGTTAAGGGGAACACCCTGAGCTCCTCACACAGACAGGAAGCTCGACGTATATTTCAGACATGTAATCCTGCTCTGCTCCTTGTCTCTGTGAAGTAAAACTGACGCAGATCCTGGTGTAAAATCAGAGAAAACATATATACCTAAAATCTGTGCCTTCTGCTGGGGTCTACATTCATTAAACCATTTTATTCACTAGAGCTGGAAAAATGTCCATTTTTTGCTGAAGCGCCTCACCTTAAATATCTTAGTAAATATTCGGTCGGGGAAACTGTGATCTTCTTCACAAGATTGAATGCAAATATTTACCAATCCCTCCTTATTTGTCTTGCAATTTTGTCCAATCTCAGCACAAATAAACACACAACAATTGCCAATCACTTCAGTCTGTCAGGAGAATGATCCAACCCACACCCATGATTACGCAGCAAGGTCAAATCAAGTTATCTTAAGGGAAGACATCCCAGACAAAAAAAACATTTCATATACTATACTATATTTGATCACCCATAGCCTGATTTATATAACATTTCATTTAATGTATCTTTTTACGGCTGCTGACAGTATTCTCTGAATTATGAAGTGATATAAAAGACCTCGAACTCTATATGTCAAATATATTATAAATATATTATAAATATATATGTTAAATAAACATTTTGAACCTGGCTTTCTCCAACATTCAGATTTCTGTTCTGGAAACGATGCAAATTAGCACATATTAAAATAAGATTATGCCTCATCTGCATATTTAAACGAGAACTTTCAGAAAACTTGCTGTTGAGGTTTAATGGCGATATGTATTAGTTACATTTTGTATCTTCTTTACCTGGTGTGTCTGCCCTTAAATGTACAAGGGACATCTATCCAATGATCTGTTCAGTCATTCCATTTTCTGCTGGACCTCAGATAACCCTCTCTACTCTGAGGAATTCCTGCCGGACACAGTTGTGAAACACCAGAAGTATTATTGTACAACTCTCACTCACGTCCAGCGCAAACAGGCAGGATCTCTTCATGCAGCAAGCACACAGCTGTACTGGTCTATATACAGAGTGCACAGTTGGCAGGATCGGCAGGAAACTCAGTGGCAGAAAAAAAAGAGCGTCTAATTATACGACCTGCTGTAATGTCAGAGTGAATCCAGAAGAGAAGAAACACTACACTCTGGAACAGAGAAAGATTCTCAACAGAAGCACAAACAAAAACAAAACAAAAAACTCGTATAACTCAGTAATTCTGCTCTCTGATCAGGATCTGCAGGTTTACACTGTACAAAAGAAACTCAGGGATGAAACCATATGCCTGTTTAAATCCTGTAATTCGCCTCTGATTAAAAACCCGTAAAACACCAGTCATGTTTCCACCACATGACAATCAGCATGCACCAGAGCGGACAAGCTGAAGGACATCCTTCACCAAACCAGCAGCTCCACAACCTCTGCCATTACGGAAAAGCTTGTTACCGCCACAAACGTTTATTTGAAGCAATGTCGACTCGATTACTGTAGTCGTGTTTAGTCTGTTTAGGTCCACAGTGCTCATCTACAACTGATCCAGGGCTTGTAAACAGATCAAGTAGATGCTTTGTTGGACTGTCATCCTGACATTTATATTTGTTTTAGCTATTTATTTATTCAGTTGGGCAATAGGAGAGTTAAAAAAACTGCTTGTAACATGTGTTGGATTTTAGCATCGGTCTAAACTTTGTTCTCCTCGGCGTACCAGGGAGGATCCATTTAGCTTTCTGGCTGTTAGACGTCAACCTCAATCCTCTTCCAACCCAAGATGTTGGTGTTTGAGTTTGTTCCCTGTAGTTTAATCAGATTATGTTCATTTCTGTTGGACTGAGACTCAAACTTAGAGAGTTTAGTTTGGGGTCATCAGAATTCAAATGTGATCAATCTCAGCTGAGTTAAGACCTTTACACTCCAGGGGCGTGAAAGACAAGCAAAAATGCACAGTAAAACTTTTAATCGGGTTAGGGGGATTTACGACAAATTTGAGCTGTTAAGAGAGTTTGATGAATCTGAGTTTGAACACTTGTGTGAGCAAATCTCTCAGAATAAAGTGATTCTGTGATGATTTAAAATCATCCCTCCAGTACCTCCAGCTATTGAGAACATCTAAGAAAAACTGATCTATCATATGAATGAAAGTTACTTGACGTTGAAAATTATTATTCGGCCCTCACCTAGAACATTTTCAGATGCACTGTTTTCAAATGACTTCGTGACGACATGACTTGTCGCACATGATCCTAAAAACACAGGCACAATAAAAGCCATTCCATGGAAACTTGCTGCTGGTTCCAGGAAGTGAGGCACTGTAGCCAAACCAGATACAGGAAGTGAACGGCCACCAAGTCATGGTGGAAACTGGGGGTGGAAGCTAAGAATACGACGGACCTGTGTGCCTGTATGCGTGACTTGTGTATGTGTGTGTTTGTTTGTGATTTGTGAACCTGTGGTCAGCAAGAAGAGAATCACATCAGGAAGTGATAAAAGCGCTGAAAGAACAATTTTATTTTTCTGTTTTTCAAAAACATGTTTTACTACAAGCTGTTTGTCCCTCTTTCCCTCTTGTTGGTCTTATTGGTTTATTTTATATTTCATCCGGAACACGAAAAAAACCATGTCTGCTTCAAAATCAGCAACAACATCCCAGAGGAGATGTTTCTTTGGTCCTTGTCCTGCTCAGTTGTGAAGCCTGTCTCGGAGAGGTTACTCTTCTTTATTTAAGAGCTTTTCACCAGATCAACTGTGTTATTCTCACTGAGCTCTGTGTTTGTGTTGCAGAGGTCACATGTTTGGCGTGCTATACTCGATAGATAGACCACTTCAACGTAAAGCCTGGAGCCTGTTTCACAATGTATTTATTTCCCGTCTCAACAACTGCGGCTTATCCAGACTTTGTTTGTGGAATATGCAAAATTCGGGCAGAAAAGATCCAAGCTGTGGCCGGTTGCACCATTGTTATAGCTCAGAGCTTGTTTTCTCATTTTGTTTTGTGAAAACTAAAAGAGCTGGCATATTGTGTGAGTATGTGTATCGTGAGTGACCGTTGTTGAATCTCTGCTTCTTTTCTTTCCCTTTCAGTTTCTATTTGTTGTCATCTTTTCCTGTTTCTACTTGTGTCCTTTCCAACTTGCTCTTTCATCATACAGACCCCATCTATTAACTTACTCTCCGTATCTGGCTACATTATCTGGATGATGACATTTGATCGGGCGGGCTTTGGAATTACACCTGGTAATATCAAACACTTTCCTTATTTCAATTCTGGCCACATTGACAAATTAGGTGGGTGAGGTGAAATGCTCTTGAGGGACTCCTGTGGAATGCAAGGTGAGGGTCACATGACAGAGATATAGCTGTTGCCGACTCGACTTCCGTTGGACTACTCATACTCTCAGTCTAGAAACTTGCTAGCACAACCACTGTCAGTCATGTGACCCCCCCTCTTGCACATTGTATTGGTCCTTTGATAGTCTCACAAAGTGATGTTGCTGTATGGGCTCTACTTATGTTTCATATAAAGCGCTCCCCTGTAGTGTTTTGTCGGTGGGATTGGTTGCCTTGCCAAAACTTTCCTGCTCTTCTAGGCCGGCTTTCATTTATTTGATCATTGCCCTTGTTCACTATGTGCCCTCCTCTGGCTGCCGGGTATACCGTCTGAGGCTGGTCTCATCCAGAATTCGTAGCTATACCTACAAAAAATGATGCACCATGATTTATACTGTAGATATCCCACAAAATGTCTGTTTACGTTATCCTCGTAAACATAAACAAGGATGTATGAAGACCACAAAAGCCCACACAGGGCGGACTGGAGGGGAGGTGGGTGGGTCCAACCACAGCGATCCCTATGTGAAACAAGTCAACGTTGATAGTTTTGTCACGTAACTTGCGTACTTCAATAACGTCACTTCCATAGTTATTTTAACCCAAGGGACAATCTTTTAGTAAGATGTCATACGAACCATTGCATGAGGATATGTTGAATGGCGCAGGGCCACAATCTTTCTCCTCTGGTCCAAAATAGTCCACTGGTCCAAAATGTTGGGCATTTTTATCTTAACTTAAAATATCAGATCATGTACATTTATTTATTTTGATACATCAGACTTGATGGGATGCAGCAAGAGGAAGTAAAGTATTTTTCTCATCTTTCTAGTGTTGTCCTCATAGAAGCAAAAACACACACATATACAGTCTAGGAAAGTTCTTATTATAGCAGGTTTCTACTCTTCTCGTTAATTTCTTGTTCCACTGTCTGCCAGCCAGTGTTGTACCACATTTATAGCCTGGAGAGTGTGTGTGTGTGTGTTTGTTCCTCTGTGTGTGCTTGCATGCATTATATTCATACATGTCTTTGTGTGTGTGTGTGTGTGTGTGTGTGTGTGTGTGTGGGTGTGTGTGTGTGTGTTAAACTCCACATCAAGTTGTTGCATCTCCACCAGCAGCCAGACCATATCTGATCTCTCCCAGCACCCATTAACACTCTCGTATATATATATTTTTTACGATAACAGAACTTGATGGACTAATGGACTATTAAAGATTAACGCAGCAATTTGTATGAACACACAAATATCCTGAGGTTGCTAATAAAAGGAATATTTCCACACTGAGGCGACCACAGAGATCGAGGCCCCTCACATGCATTTAACAGGAAGCGACAAGTAGAAAATGACCAATGACGTCAACTTCGCGAGGCACGTGTGTGTGTCAAGTTCAGTTCATCTTTCTCCAGTAAAGAATGATACTATTTGATATCAGGTGGCATTGAGAATCCTGAATGTGAGTTTCAGTCCAAAGGGAATAAAAAGAAACACATATGATATATACTTACATGTCTATATGGTGCTGAGCAGGTAATCTCACTATAGAGCCCCCTAAAGCTGGGGGGAGCTCATCACTACGAGCGACACCTTTCACATGGCCACGTTTTTTCACTTTGTCATTTGATACATTGTTATTATAAAACTATCTATTATAGCCGCTTTAAGGCCTTACTCTTTGCCATATCTATGATATCTAGCCCCATATGAGCCATTTTCATTGGTGTATAATCACCTGAAACTAAGAATCTTTGTGTTTTCGTTGGCTTAGATCGAGCCCTTTGTATCTACATATGGGAGCTGGTCCTTTTTACAGAGTCAGCCATGTTGCTATGGTAGCCCAGAATAGACAAACCAAACACTGGCTATAGAGAGTGTTTATTGGTGGTCAGTTAAAATACACACACATGCATATGAGGAATGCAATAATAGAAGACACAGAAAGTGAGAAAACACAAACTGACAGAGAAAAACACACAACTGAGATACATTACACACACACACACACACACACACAGACACACACACACACACACACACACACACCAACAGAGGTACAAAGACACATATTGGTGGACTTGATTTGTTTTTAGTTTGTACAATTGGTCCTTTTTTTGGGACGATTTTATTGAACTATGAAACGACACTTCTGCATTTTTCCAAATAAATGGTTCACTCTTGTGAACTCTTGTTTTTGTTGCCAACGTTGTAAAATGTAAGAGTCCTTACAGACCAGTCCATCCTACGCTCATCACGTTTGATGTTTTTACTGTTACATTTATTTTTTCATCGTTGCTGGAGCGGTTTGTCTTCTTCTTCTTCTTCTTCTTCTTCTTCTTCTTCTTCTTCTTCAGGCTGTTTTGGTGTCACTGGTTTCATCTTTATTACTTCTTTGATCTTTCATTTTATAATCAGAAACTGACATCACAGTTCCCTATACTCACCTGGTGAGCGGCCCACTGCCGACTTATAATGAGCCACACCTGATATTCAACAGGTCAACAGACAACAGGTAGAAACAAAGTATGCTGGTACTACTCAAGGACATTTAAATTTGTCTCTTTATGTCTATGTCATGGGAGATTTTGGCTGAACGTTAGATGATTTATGACCCTTTGATGATGTAGACTAGCAGTAGTCTGCACCTGCTAGCTTGCAGACCAAATCGGTTTGAATTTTGAGCGTGGCACCCCCACATTGTAAATGTGGAAATGAAATGGAGCAGAGCTGCTCACTGATGGAAAAAACATTTCCAACTGTAGATCATGAATAAAACAATATAACCGCTGTTACAATACACTCTGGGGTGTGCTTCTACAAAATTATAAAACAGGTAGCTGTTAAGCAATATGATTGGTTCATAGCCGTCATATAATAACCACATACCGCGGCTATGACATCGAATTCATATGCACTTTCAGTAAATTAGCTGCTGCAAATTAACTGATACAATTTGTAACAAAATGGAAACAGTTAACATTAACTTCTTTGGAGGAGTGGATTGAGCAAAAAAATCCTATCTGTAGATAATCGGGTTCAAAACTAGACCAAACTTTTGATGTTTTGATAGGTAGAACATGGCATGCAACAGACTATAGGTAGGGCTTGTTTTTAGCCTAGCTGATTGCTGGAAACGCCTTTCACTACTGAAGCAGTTGTTGATCACTTGCAGGCCCTGCTGGACGGTTAAGAGGAGCGAGGAGTCAGCAGTCAATGACGGTATCAAACAGTTAATGAAATATGTTTTTCAAAGATTGTGAATCACCACAGCCACTAGAGATCCTTGAGCATACGGTCATAGATTAGCACAAAAAATATTTGGCTGATGGGAAAAGCAGTGTGCGAGATTCTCCATGGAGATACAGACAGGCTAACACATGACCAAACGCATGATCCCGCCAAAGGCTTACGCCCGGCAGAGCTAATAAAAAGTCAGTCAGTATTCCTGATACAAAGTCACAGGCTACTGTAGTTTAATGGGGAGGACAAATACTCATCAACTCTTCAACAGAGACATTTCTGAGATGATCTAACATCTTCAGCTATCAGACAGCGACGGTTATCTGGGTTTGAACAAGACCGAGCAGGACGCTGTAGCTGTGTCTCATGCGCGACATACCTCAGTACCTCGGTAGAAGAAGAAAGCTTTGATTTGAGCGTTTGAGTAATTGTACGTTTGCGACCCTGAGGCCTCAGAGCCCATCAAGCTGTCAGAGTTCAACACGTCTGTACGATCAGAGCGATGACACACTGTGCTACTGTAATCAGACTGTCAGTGTGAGCGTGTTAACCCAGTGACTAACGGTGTCGACAGATAGACTCAATGGGTCTTCTGTGTGTTTGTGTGTGTTAAAATATCAGTGTGTCATTAAATGCATTAAATGATTATTTATGTGACTCCTGTATCTGTGCGTGTTTAAATGTGTTTGTGTGTATATTCTGAACCCTGCATTAGTCCTATCCTACTATATGTTTTCCAGCAAAAGAGAGATTTTAGCATTTCGTTACAATACACTATTCAAGATTTCCTTAAGGACTTCATTAAAGCTGCTTTAATTAATCATTTTGGGCTAAAACAGAGGTTGAATAACCTGTTTTGTTGAGCCAGATCAAGACATATGTGTTCCCAATGTGGGACATGTGGTGTTTGCGACAGTATAATCAACGATAGCAAAGAAGGAAACGGAACGGACAAGGAAAAATGAGCGTGAGTGTATGAATGGCCCGATTTTGCGTCGCAGCTTGCGGGATCACATCGCAAGATGGTCTCCAGTTATTTATCTGTTGTTCATCCATTGGTCTTACTAGATCATGAATCTCAAAATATGTAGGAATATGTCGACAGTAGTTTAGTGCACTTAGATGTAAACAACTCTGCATCTGCTTGTGAGTGTGTGTGTGTGTGTGTACGTAGTGTATATCATCAGACAGACTCAGACACTTTACGAGTCAATCAAGTCTGATGATGCACGAACGCTGCAACCATAAAACCCAAATTACAAGAGAATTCTTAGAATGCATGTCTGCTTGGACACAAGCCACCTAACTCCCTTTCAATTTTCTTTTTCATAAAAAAACCTCATCTTTAAGGTATCTAAACAATATGTGTAAACTTTGCAGAGAGCACTTTGTTTGGCCTCCCCTGATCTCTGCTTTATCACACAAAAGCGATCAAATCGTCTTGTACAGTGTCTGGTTTATAGACCACTCTGATCCATACTTTTCATTTATGTTTGAAACACATTAGAATAAAGACTTCTCCTTTTCCAAACATGGCGCATCACAACCCTGTCGCCAGAATAAAATTGTACGTTTCTGCAGACCAGGGATACGTTGAATCGCAACGTTTCTGAACCAAAAGCAAGTTTCATATCAACATTTCTACATACGTGTTCATCAGCGTGATAGTGTTTTTACCGCTCGCGGTATTTTTGCCGTTTCATATTCAGACATACAGACACACACACACACACATACAAAAAAACCAAAAGGTCACATATTCATATACTTGGAAACATAACATAGACTGTTACACATACACACACACACACACACATCAGTCTGGTGTTGCAGACATATTCTCAATTATCCAGACCTCAGTCAGATGATTTTCGTCTGTCTGTGAGGAAACTGAATCATTGTCATACCACTCGACACTATATGCCGCTTTTTATTTTCCCAGAGTCTGTCACTACATGTCCTTAAAATAACTTCACACACAAGGAGAGAGAGGAGTGAAAGAGAGAGGCACGAAAAAATACATTCACATACTTCTGTCTGGACTGTAAATGTCTCCATGTCTTTATCCATGTATTTGTCTTTACATTGTGCGTGTGTGTGTGTGTGTGTGTGTGTGTTTGCCCCCACACCACCACAGCACCAACCACAGGAAGAGTGGGAGAGGGAGAGGAGAGGTGGACCACGGAGCGGTTAACCTCATGACATCACAAGCTCCGAGCTGATTGGCTGCTGCCTGAGGCTGGAGGGTTTATAAGCCAACCAGGGGCCTCGCTTTCAGCAACAGCATCACTCAGCAGCGAACAACATCCAGGGAAACCCAGGAGATAAAGTAAAGACAAACCACGTCTATCTGTTTCTGCTCCACAACCTGCAGCCGCTGAACTCCTGAAGCTTCCTCCCACTGCGAACAAGGTCAGAATGAATATACATATTTATATATATATGACATTATATTTACTGTGTCCAGGGTTGGGTTGGAGTTTTTCTGCAGCACTGTTGGTGTGATGAGAAGTGGGCAGCCCCATTTTTGTATGAGCTGCTGGAAATGTACTTTATTTAGTTTAAATAATGAATTTCCTCATTTAGAAAACTTGCAGTGTGAATTGTCTTTCATGCATTTTAAATACAACATATGGCCAAAAGTGTGTGGACACTTATGTCTGCATACTTTTTGTCTGGGGCTGTTTTTCATGGTGTGGACTGGACATCTCAGTTCTAATGAAGGGAAACGCGTTTAGACAGTAGTGTAACTTTGTGGCAACAGTTTGGAGAAGGCCCTTTCCCCCCTTGCACAAAGTCAGCTCAATAAAGAAATAGTTTCCCCACATAGATGTAGAAGAACTTGACTGGCCTGCACAGAGCCCTGACCTCAACTCAGTCCAACACCTTTGGGATGAACTGGAACGCCGACTGTGAGCCAGACCTCGTCACCCAACATCAGTGTTGGACCCCTCTTATGCTAAAATCCCTGCAGCCTGGTTCCAAAATTCAGCTGAAAGCCTTCCCAGAAGAGCGGAGGTTGTTTTAGCAGCAGATTAATGTTAAACTATCTAACTATGAACATGTCGGGTGTCCACATACTTTTTTACCACCAAGTGCATTTCTTCTTCATAAAACATTGTCCAAACAAGTCCAACAGGTACAGAGTCCAACTGTAGCTAAAGGTTTCCTAACAAACTGCAACTTAATTTTGATAATTCTTTTAACCACACCTGCAGAACATTAGCAGAAATTAAAAGTCAATGTTGAGCAAACTCACATTGATCTTGTGGAACCACAGAAAGGGTTTGGTTATCCGCCTTGAAAGCGCTGCACTTTATTGCAGTTAATTATGAGTTATTTTTTAAGACTTTACAGCTGTGGAGGTCCGCCTGCGATCGGTCAGTGGTTGAAGCTGGAGGTGGCTGTGTTTGATTGGCTGATTAGCATCAAGGCGACACCAAAACAGGAAGGGGAAGCTGTGGGCAGCAGAATACTAATTTCTGGATTTTGTGTCACATGACCAGGTCCAGCCCCGACTAACCACACTGAGTAAACACACCGACAACATACACACATGCTGATTAACTACCAGCTCAGTCAACAGTGTTTTAAACTGAAGAAAGAAGTGGGAGACATCATCTTGTTAGACCCCTCAGTCTACTTTCAAAATAAGACGTGTGATGGTTTGGGGCATCCTGGTGGGCAAGTGATTGAGTCTCAAAGTCGCCGATAGCCTGGCAAACTCTCCATGATGACAAGACTCCAGGAAGTCAATGCTCCTAAAAGAAATAGTCTGGCCTATAAAAACCCCAACTTGTCGACACTTTATAGAATGAACACAAGAAGAAATATGTTTGTTCTGCTGCTTTGCATTCAGACAGCCCTGTCCAATGGGGAACCAGACACCAGTCACAAAAAGTAATTCTACCTCACAGTAACACGGATGTATACATACAACTCTACTACAACAAATCTCAACTAACCCTTTCAGTTATTTCCAACCTTAGCAAAGCCAACGTTGACTCAGCTGACGTTAGGGTTCACATTATTAATAACCTTATCAATTAGCTTACTTTGGTAGCCTACTTCACTGCTTTTTGCTAACGGCTGAGTGGGCGTTTCCATTTGAAAAACCTGGAAAAGAATGCAGATGGACTCACCCTTTAATTAGCTTTGCAGGATTGGGTGGTGAATTTAGTTACTTTTGAACAGAGCCGGGCTAACAGTCCCCCCTCCCCCCCCCCTGCTTCCAGTCTTTATGCTAAGCTAAGCTAGTTTTAGCTAGTTTTAGCTTCATAAATGCAGCATACAGATATGAGACTGCTATTGATCTTCTCATATAACTCTTGGAAAGAAAGCGAATAGGCAGATTTCCTAAAATGATGAACTTTAACCACCACAGCTACGTGTCTAATCCCAACCCTTACCCTTGACCTAAAAAACTATTCGGACCTGTACCCTAAAACCAAGACTTAACATTCAAGCAGCCCTTGAAAGAAGTGGGGCTCAGACAAAATGCACATACTCTCGAAGTCTGAAACTTAAATTGGGCGTCTCAAAAGCAGACGTACAGAAATACACACACGCATACACGCACATGGCCATGTGTCGTGTTTCTGCTGCTCTGTGGCTTTCCAGTTATAACCTGGTGAATTACACAGTATAGGAAGAGTCACCCATTAAAGATAGACGCAGACACTCAGACTGCTCCTCCCTTAGCAAATATAAAAAAGAAGAGCTTGTTACAGTTAGGGAGCGCAAAACAGAAAAATATAATTTTTTGTAAGCTGCTGTTAATTAGGTGTCATACCTGCAGTGAAACATGGGATGCACAACATTTTGCTGATGGGTAGAAACGTACTCTAAAAGTCTACTTGGGTAAAAGTTACTGTTGCTGCGACTGTCAACAAATCCCAAGACTAAAACCAACTATGAACTGATCCCACTAACAAGTGCTGTCTCCTGCACCTAAAGCCTGATATATAGATAAAGCCTGAGCTCCATTGCCATCCAAAAACTGCTAAAAATGGGTAGCATGTCAATCCCACATACACCATCTTGGCGCTGTAACTACTTACAAGCGCACCAAATGTCTGCTACACCTTTGCTGAAAATAGTCCCAAAAAATGTACTATTCCCTCTTGTTTTTCTTAAAGTCTGTTCAACTTTTTGACTTATTCCTGGATATTTTAACATGCAGACACTTTTAAAAAGAAGAAGCAATGAGTTTGTAGTATGTGGTATTATTGCAGTGAATGTCTGTTGATCTGTTTGCAGGACAACAGCTGATTTAAATCTCTCATAACAAACGTAAAGCTGAGTACTTCTTAAGAGAGTTATTGATGGAAATGTAAGCTAGACTCAGATAGTTGTAACTCTAAATGTTGCTGACTTAAATTTTTTTAAGCCAAACACCCACATTCATCTCTTTTTACATCATACCTGTTATTTTCTCACATCTTCTTGACCAGAATCTGCCAGAAACATCCTGTCTCATAGTAGAATAAACCACCAAAATGATGTAATTTTCTCACTCTGATGACAGAGAAAATGTTTTACTGTGTCGAAACAGAGTTGTCAGGGACACAGAACCACTCGTTTGGGTCTGTAATTAAGGACTTAATGACTTCCTGTGAACTACCAATGCCTCAGGAAGTGCCACTGCTAATGCTGAATGGTCATGTGACCACGCAGCCTTCATTTTTAGGAAGGAATCTGGGCGAGAGGATTCACTGAGGAAACGAGCAGCTCCTTCTTTCTGTTTGACATGTCATTGTGTTTCCTGTGAAGTTATGGCCTCCGGACGGGTTTTTCGGTGTCGTACGAGCTCTGTGCATCATGGTTATGTTTAATTGTTTTATTGTGTGACTTCAACCTCTCTGGTTGTCTCCCCACCCAGATACCAAATTGTGACACGATGAAAGTGGCCGTTGTTTTCGTTCTGCTCTTCGCCACGGTCCTCTGCCGGCCGGTGAGTTGTTTTCTCTGTCAAGTCAAAACTTCAAGATTACTTTTCCCCAATCAGGAACAGCTTTATCACATTACATGTTGACATTAGTTTCGATCAGTTTTGACATTGATTTTTGTTTTATTGACATACAAACGTATTTTCAATTGAATTTGTATCTCTTTTGCCTTTTAGGCAAGAAAAGTTGCTGACAGCAGTTCAGAGAGCTCTGAAGAAGTGGTGAGTACCTAGAGAGAGAAAGAGAGAGAGAGAGAGAGAGAGAGAGAGACTTCCACTTTGAATGATGTTGGTCTCGTCCACAGGCTAGACGACCAGCAGCTCAACCCCTCGGGAGAAAGGCGGCAGAGGTTCCTGAGTACCGTGCAGCACCGGTACAGGTAAAATATTCTATTTTTCACTCCGCCATGTTTAGTTCAACTTCTTCTCCTCTTGTCGTATTATGTTTTGTTGATGACGTCAGGGTTATCTCTGATTGGATGACATTTCCATAAGAAAAGACGGGTTACAAACGGCAGGTGTTGGGCTCTAAAAATGTGGGCATTTGAGTTGCATTATGGGAAATGTAGGATCCAGTATTTTTGGAACTTTTTTGGAACTTTTGCATCAATACCTCATCCCGAGGCACTGTGTTGTTAATACAAAGAGAGCAGGAGGAACAGCCTATTACGAAGACATGTTGGATGAATGAAAAAGCAATAAAAACAGTAAAAGACAGAAAAATAATTAATCAACTGTATTGTGTCTCTCTCATGTTGCAGAATGTTGAAGAAGCAGCAGCAGCTGCCGGCTCAGACGAGAGTGCAGAGGGTTCAGATGAAGACGAGGTGAGACCGTATTTCCCATCAGATCACTCCTAATTTATCGGGACAAATCTTGTTAAATCATCAGATCCTTCTCATGTCTTTAGCAGAGTACAGCTCTGGTGAAGTTTATGACTGTGTCTTTTAATGATTCTTGCAGCAGGCGGCAGCAGAGGCTCTAGTAGAATTAAAATCCGCCAGCACGGACACAACTTCATCCCCAGATACAACCTCTGTCGACAGCCAGGACAGTGAAGACAGCGATGATGATGATGCCGATGATGACGATGCAGAGGACAGTGTGAGTAAAAAACACACCGATAACGCTTCTGGCTACATAACAATAAGGTGCAATACACAACTGCCAATAAGTGTAATGAAAAATAGACATTGTTTATCTCAAAACTGTTCGACTCAAATATTGTAGGCTTGCTATAAGTGCCTCTTTAAATAATGACTACTACCTAATTCAGTACAGTAATATTAAGCTCATGCTTTTCATGGTGACTGGTAATTTTTCAAGTCAACTTTGGACAGGAACAGTAGCAAATGCTACTTAAGCTAACAGTAACAAGCTAGTAGTTTTGCCTGACCTTTGTCCCAAACAAAATCTAGTAGAATATTTGTGAAAAGGCAATGTCAGCAAATAGAATTGACAGAGACGCCACGAGTTAAAGAGGTGGTGACTAACATAGGAGATTTCAGGGAGGTATTTTCTGAGGCGGCAAATCACATTTTCCAGCCGCCAACTCTCCGACACCTCACCTCCCACCTCTGTGTCTCCAGGAAACCGAGGAGGATGAAGATAGTGAAAGCTCAGAGTCGGGCGAGTCCTCCTCCCCCGCTCCCACCACCGTCAGCCCTGTGATCGTCACAGAGGAACCCGTTGCCGAAGCCACTGCCGAGCCCATCCTGCCTACCATCGTCACTGACATGGAAACCGCCCGCGGCGACAGCTTGGGAGGCTACCCAAGCGACTACAAGTCCATTGTCTACGTGGAGGACAAATCCTACCACAAGGGCCCTGGTCCCTACAAGTCCTACGAGTTTGTCGGCACAGGAAAGAAGATGGCGTACGACATGACAGAGGGCAACGAGGTGGACAAGTCACTGAAGGTGTACAAGGTACAAGTTAGTTTGAGTTTCCGTAGAGTCCAATCAATCTAATTTGACAATAAGCTGCAGTATAATGTCCTTACCACTAGATGTGCAATACTCGCAGAAGTGCTACCTTTTACCTTGCACTCACCTTTCTCTCAATTCATTCTACAAAACTCCTGAATATACCAAGATGTAAAAACAAATGCACTGCACAAACTTCCACCATTGGTGCAGTTTTGTATGTACTCTGTGTAGACAAATCAAACAAACTAATCGTCCTGTTCCTCCTCCGCCTCACCTCCAGGCTTTTCAGGTCCGCAACGACCTCCTGGAGGAGGACACCAGCACCCCTGAGATGGAGAGCCAGGGCCTCGACGCCGCCTCCATCATCTCTCAGAACCAGGACCTCAGCCCCCGCCAGGCCTCCCTCCCAAAGGAGGAGGAGAGTGCTAGCACCAGCGACGCCACCACCAGCGAGAGCTCCAGTGCTCCGGAGGAGGAGGAGGAGCAGAGTGACAGCACCGCCAGCGCAAGCACCAGCCAGGAGTCAGAGGACGAGGACAGCCAGAGCAGCGAGGAGGCCACAGCCACGCCCGGAGCCGCCGACAGCGAATCAGATGAGAGCGCTGAGAATGACGAGGTGGCGGCACCTGACGCCACCACTGACATGCCAGAGGTCCTCACTGCCAAATAGATAATATTTCCTGGAAACGGGAGTGGGCGGCGGTGTCAGTCACATAAAGAGCACACGCTGCATCCAGGTGCAAATCGCTCCCCCCTCCCCCCAGAGCCACTTCCCACTGTGGGGCCAAACAGGGACCACCACGCCTAATTAATATTGATTTCAATGTGTTCACACCATATTTCTGTGATTATTTGTGCATCTTTTTGGGAAACAGAAATGCTTTTCCTTCTAGATTGTATTTAAATAAACCAATAAGTCCTGCATCCTGTGGTCTGGTTGCCCTGGTGAATCCCATGTTTGACCCCGCAAGGGAAAAGTGGTAGGATGTACAAACTGACGACTGCAACGTGGAGGTTGACTGACCTCATGACCTTTGTCCCTGCCCCTCTCCCCTCTGTTACTGTAGGGTTAAAGGTCAAAATTGGAAAAGAACAAAGACAAAAAGTTGAGTCCTGATATCTACACTAGCACATCACTGCATTTAACCATTACTAATAACTGCAAACATGCAAACCTACCTTGTTTTTGTGCTTATAAGACAAGAGCGAAAAGTGCACCATCTATTTAAATACTTGTAATCATTTCAAGCATGAGAGAATTTAAACTTGACATTAGGCCATACATTTGCTGCCTGTGTGGCTTAGCTTCGTTGCTCGCTATAGTATCAAATCTGCTGGTGTAGATAAAAGGAAGTAAACAGAGAGAAACACCCTATCTATCACAGGGTTCAGTCAAGAATAGATGCCGTACTCACACACACACACACATCCTGTTCATTTGCACAGTTACTTACCTACACTACATGTTGTTTGTCCCAAGTTGTTTACTGTAATGTATCATATTGTACCATTTCTAAAATATGAATAAAGTCCTTTTTCATAAAAAGAGATGCTGGCTGTCTTAGATTTGTCTTAGATGTAAAGACGGAAAGTCTGGTGAGAGAAGATAAATAATAACAAGCAATGTATAATCATAAAAAATATAATACGAGAAAAGTTCAAAACAAATTGAAATGGACGAAAGACAATCTATTTGATTATGATAGGGAGATCACCACCACTCTCATGTCTCTGTGTTACATATGGAGCAGAAGCTAGAAGGCACTTTGTTACCATAAAGGCTGGAATCAGGGTGAAACAGCTGGCCTGGCTCTGTCCAAAGTAAAAAAAATGAAAATGCTGTTATCGTCAGGCTGTTCTCATTCACTTTCCGTACTCATACCTATGAAAGGTAATGCACTGAAACCAAAGGTCAACTTATGTTACCTTCATTTTGTTAGCGACAACAGCACGTAACTCATTGTGGAGACAGCCATGCCTGTTGTTTCCCCCTGCTTCTAGTCTGTATGCTAAGCTAGGCTAATCACCTCCTGACCCCAGGTCCATACTTGTCCATACACAGTCATGAGATTGATGTACATTTTCTCATCTCACCCTCCGCGAGAACATTACACACACACACACACACACACACACACACACACACGCACACACTCCTCGATAATAAAGCTCAGCCTATAAGAAATCAGCAATAAATCAGCAAGCAACTGCTAAAATCGTGAAAAGCTCAATTTTGCCACCATTTTGCGCATGGGTAAGCGTCTAACACACATCCATATCAAGTAGACAGCCAGGCCTGTAGCAAAAGAGACAGGATGATTCTGATGCAGAGTGATGTACTCAACACATTCTAATCAGTGTAGAATTGTAATTTAGATATTAAAAGTAATTTTAAATGAAGTAACAGTTGATGCTTATACAATCGGCCCAAACTTGACCCAAATCTGCACTTTGCATGTGAAAATGTCCTGTATTTGTCAAGTCAATGCCTGAGCCCGAGTGCAGACCTGCTAGTGTCCTCCAAAGGCAGGGATGTTCAGAACAAGCAGCAATACGAGAGGGATTCCTACAGAAATCACATATCGAAGCCCCTTTGTCTGGACTTCATCTTCTCCTCCCTGTAGACACATAAACACAGAGGGAGCTCTGACTGATTACAGGCTTTGTATCATCTGTGGCCCCAAACTGCAGCAGTGAAGCCCCTCAGGTGCAAAGATGAGACAGGTAAAAATGTGTTCAGACTGATGTTCCTGTCACAGTTAAATATAGATTTGAACCGACACAGATGGCGGGAAGAACAGCACAAACTGTGACAGGAAATCTTTCATTTTACCAAAATATGGTCAAGAATTTGAAGAGAATTTTTTTTCTCTCTTTTTGAAAAGTAGACTTTATACGTATCAGTCCAACATTTTGCGAAATGAACCACACAAAACAGAAATATACATGGTTTGATACTAGTGATGCTATTTTATTCTAGTAATATTGTGTCTGATGAAGACAATTGTTCATGCAAGAGTTTGGATAAAACATCACCAAACAAAAACACAGCACAGACGTCCCTCTGAATATGATCCTTGATTTAGGGTTCTGTTGGCCCATTGATGTGATGAAGTCCAGATTACAGCAACTATACAAAACATAGTTTGACACTGAAAATACAGCAGAAATCTTGTCTCTGGTAGAGATGAGGAAATGCATGAAAACAATATGAGGAAAACAAACTGAGAAAATGTCTGTTGCTTCTTTTTTTATCAATATGCAATTTCCAATAAAGCACCCCTGCCTTTGATGGAAAGACATTTTCCTTCAAATATGAATCAAGAAAAATATAGACAAATACAGTTTTTTTTCCCGATAATTCAAAAATCAGCAAACACAAATGAGACAAATTGTCTCATAAATGTGATTTGAAGGGCTTTCATTTTGAAATGCTACATCAGAATGTCCTGGTTGTCTCTGAGTGACACCATTAGAAGAAAAATAAATAAATGAAGATAAATAAACGTGGGCCGATGGGAGTATGTTAGCAACAGTAGTTGACTGCATGTGTACACAGCAAGAATCAAGTTTTCGATTAATCTGTGGATTGTTTGATGCAATACAGTTCCTAATATAGTTTAATCAAAGTCATTTTAGTGTGCCCAGAGTTGTTGCTGTGAGCACTGATATTTCATTTTCCACCGTATTGTGCTGTTGCTGAACGCAGAGCATAGAGACGCAGAGTAAACGTGTTTACCATTTCTACCAGTAGATGGCAGTATAAGTGTATTTAAACCAAGGATTTAGTTATAATTACCTGTGTCTTTGTTAATTTTCTAGGTTATCGATACAGATGTATTTAATGCAGGTTATTTCATATGATATTTGATGTTCTAGTTGTATACATCATGTATTTACTTGTTATTTTTATGTAATTTCAGAACCAAACATACCTACATGGAAGAGTGAGCATGCGTCTCAGCACCTCTGACAAAATCATGTCATCATAATGTAAGCAATTGGGTCTAAAGAAGGATTTAGCTCTGTGCTTTGTGTGAACACTGTTGTAGGAGTTGACTATATGAGTTATTGTATAAGGCTGAAACATGGAGAGCACAGCTACTCTCACATTTGTCTCATGTTGTTTCATAGTAGTCAAATGATTGTTGTTGAGCGCTGTTGCCATTTTAGCCGTATGTCTATCTATGTGCATGTAGATAAGTCATATTCATTGTATGTATAGCCTACACACTTGTTGCGGTCGAAAAGTCCAAAAATGACCTCCTAACGTCTATTCCACTTTTCATTGACCTCTATGGAAAACGTCATGGGGTCAAGGAGAGAATTCATGAGGAGTTAGGAAAAGACAAAAGTGGAGTTTACAGAATGTGTTTAAACTGCAGCACGTCAGGGTGAGAACAGAGTAAATAAATAAACAATAACAATAAATAAAACTGCGTTTTACATGCTTTTGTTTCAGAATTGGACTCTGTGATGCCATTATTTTCCTGTGAGTACACTCACAGTAATGTAAGTGATTTATGATCAGTTCTGCACCGACAGGTCACGGCTTGTTTCATTTCAATTTTACACACTGTAAATGACTTGAGTGCATGAACACAGGCAACATTAACACCTCTATTAGTACAGCGACGCTGATTATCATGTATGTATCGGTTCTTCTGTGTGTTTTATCACAGGAAATAAGGCAATCCAGGACTCCCTGATACAAAGAATAGTTGTTCTCATTAAATTGGTTAAAAACAGATTGAAATAACTATTTTTGTCACATAAACTATACCTTGTCTACATCGTTTTGTGGCCTTATGTTCCCCAGTTTTAATTGAGTTTCTCCAAATGAGGGCAACAGCGCCCCCTGTGTTACAACGGTAGATGTCAGTCAGTCTGTGTGGTCAAAAGGGCCTATCGAAGAGAAACCACATGAAGTTTACACTGATAAGAAAAATAGCATCAAAGAGTCAGCTACACTGTTACTGTGTATCGGGTACTTTGCAAGAGAGAAGTTGAACTGAAGTAAGTTGCTCTCTGGCCTCACAGTAATCCATGAAAGTTTGCAACAACATTTAAATCAAACCAGTGCTATTGTTTTCCAGTGCTAGCAGTGATGGAGTTCTGTCAACAAACGAAACTAAATGAACAGTGACTGAGACGTCATTAAACATGGATATTAACCACCACGAAGGAGAGAAGAATGGGCTGCAGCATCAAGTCACGTGAGTCACATTCACTCCATCTGTCTGCTGCTTTGTTTCTAAACTGGTGTCTAAATGTGTGGCTGTCTATTCAACTATTTCCTGAGTAGTTGTGAGGTTATATTGTTTAAATGCACTTTGCATTTTTGTTGTGTCTGGTAGTTGGAGCTGTTGTGTCAACGCTGTAGTCTACACACGTGTGTATTTCTTGTTTGTTCAGTCAGCTGTTGACTGTGTGTGATTTGTGAGTGTGTGTAGCTGTGCAGAAGGTCTGGCACTTTGATTATGAGAATGTCAGAATTTGAACAGTTTAAAACTGAGGATTTGATTGTCTTGTTGGTTCGAGACTTTAACGCTCTGGTAGCCCCTCTCAGACTTTTTAAACAATGTTTTTTTAAACAGGTTTTTGATTGTTGAATGATGTCCTGGCCCTGCAGAGGTTGGCATAGATCCCTCCTGCCCTCTTCTTCACATCGTGCCACTCCTTCAGGCAGGGCCGCTGACAGCTCACTAAGCATTGCAAATACGTCTGAGCTTACAGCTTTTATGTGGGAAAGCTGAAGTAATAATAACAGGGTCATTTTTTTTTTTCTCCATGAGTCATAGTGAGACTTGTGTAATCCTGCAGTGGGGATTGAGACGTGACGAACCGATCAACAAATCAAGTCTTTGGAAACAGTGACTGTGTTTTTGTTTTTGAGCCGTACAGTGTGTTTAGAGTCCCAGACCTCCTCTTCCTTGAGCTGGCCAATTGTGTACAGTCCGATTAGGAAGTTAAGAGACAAGAATATAGTTGGAGTTGAGGGACGACATGAACAAACGGATTGTTTCACAAGTAGCCAATTTACACTTATTTTTGAGGTAATAAAAAGCTAAAGAGCTGATAGGGCTTTCAGTTTTATATCCTGGCCGCAGGGATTTGTTCCCATTCCCAGACACAAGAGTATTAGTGAGGTCCAACCCTGATGTTGAGTGACATGATCCTGCTCACAGACTTTAAGGTGTAAGGTCATCCAAAAGACAATGTTGGATGGAAGCATTTCTTTATGGACCTGGCTTTGTGCAGGTATACATCTGTATATATACATCTAAAGATATCTATATTTATACATATATATAAGGGTTTAACAGGTCCAAATATCAACCAGAAACCTGTTCGAAATCCTCAAGGTGGTCTGTAGACTGTAATTTATCACTTTTCCCACTGGATGGAGCTGATTCATTAAAATGCCATTAGCAAGAGCTTCTCATCCACCCTGCTTGCTTTGGATATATACGGATATACTGTATGTTTGTTATTTAGATTTGACATAAAGGGAACAAACAGGATGTTGTCTAGCGATGAGAGCATGTTTTGGTCTTTTTAGCAATTAGAAATAACTTTTAAGGACTGAAAGGTCAACATTACTTGCTGACAGTATGTGACATGGCACGGTATGGTGTCTATGTTAAGGACACTTAAGCAGGACATATGAGTTGGATATGAGTTAGAGCAGTGACTTACAGTGCAGGGAAATCTATCACTTACATGATTTGCCCACTCACTGTTATATACTTATGTAGTGGCCTTTTAAGGGACAGCGTTTGGTAAGGGATAAGGGATTTGGTGGCTCCTAGCGGTGAGGTTGCAGCTTGCAACCAGCTGAAACCCCCTCCGCTCACTGCTTCCTTTCCAAGAAAGCACTTTACTACACTTTGAACCCCCACTTAATTTCATATGTTTATACTTCACCGTGGGTGATTTTTCTTCCTGATAAACCGGTATATTTATTCAATATTTGTTTTAATTAAAAACAAGTTAGAATAATTGTCTCCAGCTCTTAAAAATAGATTACAAAACATGTTATATCCTCTGAAACTAGGGGTAAAAGAAAATCAATTTTCGGACAGTTAATGATTTTACAAAATATGACAATTTTATTGTAATTTAGATTTCTTTATTTTCCTTTAGAAAAAAACTGTCATATACAACACACACAATCCTGCACACCCAGTAGATCCAGTTCAACAAAATGAAGTACAACACACGTTAAAACAAAGAAAACAACAACATTTGAATATAGTCTTCATATTTAATTTGGGAAAATATGAATTCACAACCCATAATTAAACCAACCCGCTGTGGCAATAACTCAGCTTGTCTGTTGTGTGTACATGCTGAATAAGACAAAACAGGACGCACCCTCCCGAGTCTATAAACGCTCTGCTGTGGGATACATACTCTGGATGCTTCATGCAGAACGGAGACTTTTTGTTGCTGTTGTAAAATATGTAAATACACTCTGAAATAAATCCACCAAAGTATCATCCCTGTACTTTCCCGATCAGTTACCACTTAAAGGTCAACATGAGTGAGCCACAGATTTGTTTATGTAAAGTTACCATATATAAAGCATAAATGTGTTGCCTCATGGTCTCTATGAAAGTTGCTCTGCAGCGTCACCGTTTGATGGCTAAAACTCTGTTGGTCAAAATTAAAAAAACAATGAAAGTGTAGGCCTGCATTTATAACAAAATAAAGTATCATTCATCACAGAATCACAGAATCTTTCTTAAATTGGTTATTTTTGTGAAGCAGCTAGTGGTCTTTAAAAGAGATACTGTTTTTTAGTTATTGTAGACGACCCTCATATTTCACACTGGGCTCACTGACTATCTGTACTTATATGTCAACCTTTTGCTTCTTGAATTGATAAACGGTAATTGGAGGTGTGATCTCACTTCCCAGAGAGCGCTGCTTGGGATTTTTCCCGGTAATGTCGCCACCCAGTTTGTAACACTGCAAATATAAGAGCTTTCATTAGTGGGCCCTATAGTGACACAGTTTCAATAGGACCGTGGTTAGTTAGTTGTCTCCTCTGTTCTCTGTGATGGGAACCGCCGTCGGAATCTCCACGGTGAAACAATGAGTCACACATCCAGGTGACGTCGAGGCAACGGGTGTGGCCGGTGTTGCTGGCGTGGGAGATGTCACTCTCACAGTTGACTCATCTGTAGTAACTGTGTCTGGTTCAGGGGTGGACGTGCTCCCGTCTACCGTCGCGATGGTTGTCGTGGCAGTGTCGATCACGACCGGTGTGGTCTGATCTGTGAACAGATCTTCCTCAGAAGACTCCTCCGAAGATCGACTTTCTGAAGATTCACTAGATTCCGAAGACTCCCGTGACTCTGAAGACGAGTCTTTGTATCTAGAGGATCCAGGAGACCTGTTGTTCCCGTCCAGCCATCCCTGCGTCAAGTCATTGTCAGCGATGTCAGCATCGTAATGCCGAGGCCAACCAATCTGTGGAGGGAGTATCGAATGAAAGGGACGTTACACTTTGATGCTGTCAAATAATCAATTTCTCGTGGGGTTTTCCAGCCCAGTGTCCCTAGATAACACCTCTATATGTGATGATTCTGCAGAACATGATTTACGTTCAGCGCCAACGCAGGAGGAAATGTGTTCTTTGCAGTAGCGAGGCCGGAGGTGAACGATGTTTGCCTTTAAAAAACCTGCAATCACCATCTTTCCTACACCTTAACCATGCCTTAAAACCTACCGTCAGTAAGCTACGATGCGCAGGCCTTGCAGAGATATATAATTTGAACAATGGTGTCACTGAGAGTTTAACGTCATTGAAAGAAACCGTAAGCCAGCAATAACAATACCTGCAGGATACCGAGTCATGGCACCATTGGCCTTCACCTTGGAATTGACTTGATATAACAAACTGTTTTAGTGTCCGCCCTGACAGAAATAGCACCAATCGAACATCATCAGTTGAAATCAGGGCAGAAAAATGAATTAAACTAAGAGAGAAAGAGCAGTGACGGAGGAGGATGAGGGAAGATTCAGCTTTGTGGTGAGCTCACCGGCTTAGCGGAGGCTGTTGTAGACACAAGAATGATGGCGAGGGCAGTTGTCAGGAACTGCATCTCTTTATTGGGTTCTTGTCTGCAAAGGAAGGAAGCCACAAACAAAAACACATTCACTTACACGCAACCAGGAACAAAGCTCTGTCAAGAGGCATAAGAATCTGATTTACACTGGAAAATTGCAATAATCTATCCAATGAAAACATCTTTTTTTAAGAGATAAATACTTGCATTGTGAGGAGTAGCTCATGAATCCATAAAGCATCACAAGACATACAGTAAATTCAAACAGACATGTAAATCTAAATTAAATTTGAAACTCACCAGTTGTCTGTAGCACTACTTCTTTCTTACTTCTCTTAAATCCTAAATACAATCAATGGGATCCTGTGCAGCTGTGTTTACTCTCAAAGCAGAAAGATGTCTGACCTCCATGTGAGATTGGCTGCTGCTCATATATGCTGCCTGGATGGAGAGGCCGGCCCGGGCAGGGCTGTGACGGGCAGGGGGGCTGGAGGGAGGATTGGGCAAGGCTGTGGGCCTGGAATGGGGTGGGAGGGGCAGGAATGGAAGTTTACCACACACTTCTGGATCACCTAAATACATGCATGAATCAGTGGAAATGTTATTTCTAATTTTCACGAGTCATGTATTTTTTTAGGCTTATATTGCAGATATTTTACACTCTTGTTATTTTTGGGGCTGTAAAAAATACCATGAAAAACTGAAGTATTCCTCCCTCAAATACTATGTTTGTGTACTTCAGCATATCCGACAGGAGGATCGGCTCTGAGAGTAATTTATGTAGTCTGTGTAGAGAAATAGGGCCATGAGGGTGCCTGGGGTTGCAGCAATGTTTTGGAAAAGGATAAGAATGTTAATTGACATTCCAGGATATGTTGTACATGAAAGGAATAACTCGTCACACTGCATGTACTAGCTATAATAATCAAACACACAAAGCACACAATAAAACACAATTAAAATATAGCAGTAAATATACAGTATACAGTTGACCCTTCTTATGTCCCGTAACTTTTCGCTCTGTGCTCCAATGACAGTTGAGCAAGCTTGGAACCCGGCAGAACCTCGGTCCCCCCTGTCCTGTTATACTTGGAGATGCTACGTCTCTTCAAAGGTAACATTATAATGGTTACGTCGGTGTCACAATGTTCACGGACACATCACATGGTGTGTTGTCACATCTTAAGTCAGCAAAACATTAGCCAACAATTTCTCAAGAGAAGTTGTTTCAGATCACGGACGTCAATCACATTTGCTTCCTCCTTATTTCTGTGGTAACTTCAAAGAGATTTGGAAAAAGACAAATAGGTTGCTTGTTGACCTATTTTGAAGATGACACGAATTATCACTAGAAAAGTAACTTTCGGTGTTATTAATACAGGACGTTTAACTTCATAACAGGAAAAGTTACCCGAGTAAAAGTTGTCATTGTGAATGTATCTTCCCATCGCATGCTGTAGTCATTGCTGTTGGCCTCTTGAAGGAATATTGCCTGGCGCATATGTACTATCTAACACCAGACTAAAAGGAACCGCCATCGCTATGTTTCTTTTTGTCCGACTTCGGAAGGGTCAATTACGCTCCTCAGGATTCACGATCAATGCAAATGTTCAGTATCAATACAGGAAGTAGTGTACCCTTTATGCAGTGAGACAGGAAGTTAGGGTTTTGAGGTGGTGATGGTGGATGGACATGTCTTAATTATAGATTAAAGATGTTTTTTAACCGTAACCACAATGTTCCCCAAACCTTAGCCATACCATAGTTATACCAGATATTGTAGAAAGAAAGAACTTTTAATTATTTGCATCAGATGTTGGATGACGCTTTGTATTAAAGGCGGAACTGAGATGTGACATGGCGACAGGAGGCGACTGAGAAATGACGAATGGAGACGGAAGTCTGAATGAGGCAATGGAGACATGATCCAACATACTGGCTGATTCAAGGTTGAGCAGTCAGTGGAATGTTACAGTAGAGTCAGTGTAGCCACACTTTGATCAGACCTGTGTGTGTGTGTGTGTGTGTGTGTGTGTGTGGGTGTGTATATGTGTGTGTGAGTGTGAGTATGTGTGTGTGTGTGTGTGTGAGTGTGAGTATGTGTGTGTGTGACACCACTGTGTTACCTCATCACTCTGAAACTCCCCCCTCCTGTCTTCCCATCTCTTCTCCCTGCGAAAACAACTCAGGATGAATCATGAAAAGTTTACAAATTACAAGTTTAAGCACACAGTTCAGCACAACAAACCACATCCATTTTGGGTTTTGGACTCTTGGTCAGACAAAACAAGCCTTTGCCTCTGGGAATTTACGATGGGTATTTTCTTAGCCACGTTAGCGGCATGGCTTTAGGGATGGCAACGTCGGCCTGTCAGTCAGACTGGCATATCTTAACAACTAGAGGTTGGATTGCTATGACATTTTGTATAGACATTCGTTGCCCCCAGAGGGTGAATCCTAACGAATTTGGTGACCCTCTGGCTTTTCACCTTGTGCCACTACGAGGTTGACATTTTTGGTTTATAAATAAAAAAGAGAGACGTCTGTGGTTCCCATGATGACGCATCCTAATACTTAACTGATTGTCTGACTTTTCATCCGGCACAGGTCAAAGTTTGACATTTTGTGGTGACATATCTCAACATCTACTGGATAGATTGGTGCTAAAATTTGTACCGACGTTCATGAATCCTAATGACTTTGGTGATCCCCTCTTTGGGGTTTTAGGTGAAACTATTTACAGGATATGTTGTTTGGTTATCCTGTAATGTAATTCAGACACTCATGTTCCCTCTGGACTGTAAGAACTTTGGTGATCTCTTAACTTTTCCTCTAGCATCATCATCAGGTCACATTTTATGACCGAATACCTGCAGAACTAATGGCATTCCCATCATCCTCAGCTGTATTTTGTGGTCAGTGATATTTAGCAAATGTTAGCATGCTAACATACCAAACTAAGATGGTGACCGTGGTCAACATTATACCTGCTAAACATTAGCATGTCGGTAATGCCACTGAGAATATCAACACATACTATTGTGAAAAAGTCATGTAGTGTTACAGCAGTACAAGACACACCAGAGTGTATCATCATCATCACATGCACATCAAGTCTCCAACAGCGTGAGACATAAACCCACTTCCTACTATGCACACATCCTCATTCACGTACACATAGCGTCTTTGTACAAGTTCAATAAATCTCTTCCGAGTCAGAGTCAGAAACAGCTCAGGAAACAGTTTTAACCACATTGATTAATCTTCATCCAGAGGCGTTCAGGGGAAATCCTAAATCTGGTCAATTATTACCGTCATCCAAACACAGCAGTCTTTAGTCTGGTATGGTTAAGCACAGGAAATGCTCATTGAAGGCTTTACGTTAACTGGTTAGTTTTTAAAAAAAAGTAAACAATCTTCTGGAAGTCAGACAGTTTACACAGTAAAGTTCTGCTTTGGTTAAATAGTAAAAAAAACTAAAAATCTCATCACAATAGAAACCTTGACGATTTGAGAATTGAGGCATGGTTGTAGGAGTTGACAGTAAAAGTCTCCCCCTCAGCGTACTTTCCCCCTGTGGTAATTAAAGGTCAGACTTTGTTTTCATGAATAGTGCCTGTTACTTTAAGACATCTTGCTCTTGCTTTCCTTGGAGTATGTAAAGTTAAAATAAGTAGGCTGTGGCTGATTGTTGGCTACCGAGCATATCCCATAAGTCTCTTGCTCAAAGACGGCGTTACAACATTTCCTGCAGCACTGCTGCTCATTGTAGCAGCACAGAGCTGCCTCCTACTTTTGTTGTTATTAAAGGAAGTACCATTTTACCTTACAGTAACAAACAAGGTTACAAAGGATGTGATATATATAATAAGACACATATTTGCAAAATGGTTTCTGATTCTACACACCGTCTGTTAACCTTGCAAATGGAAAGAGATTATTGATTAACAGACGTGAGACAGTGATTTTACGGCAGAAGGATATCTTGTACTGCAAGTCACACTATTTCCCTTCATCTCATATGCATTTAAGACATGGTTAAGGTCTGGAAAGGCAAATAAAAGACTTGGTTAAGGAAAGATTGTGTAGTTAAATATTATAAACTTCAATGCCAGCTTGCAGTTTGGGACGAGGCAAGACCGTAAACCTCTCATGTAAAAATCACAGATCCATTTACTTAATCCATTTACACATATTTGTTGTTTCAGATGGGGAAAAAGACTGCACACCTTCAAACTGAGTGTGTGTGTGTGTGTGTGTGTGTGTGGGTGTGTGTGTGTGATGATTTGATGATCTGTTACTTTTAATATATTAAAACACTTTTCAATAAAGCTAACAAGAGAATGACACTGACTCACTAAACAGAGCACAATATTATATTACAACAGCATTTTATGTAGATATTATTATATTATACATATCATAAACAATTTCTAGCAGTGGCTCTCAGTCTCGGTGTGGTGATGAAAAGGTTTTATGTCTGCAGTGCATGTGTTATGTTTTAATCCAGAACCTACATTTGCAAGTACCCCGCACTGCAGTGTGCAATTTGGGTCGATGCTCAATGTCTGCCCACGTTGAGCGCTGCTCTTCCCCTTACAGTAGACTTAATCAAAAGCTCCACCTGGTGGCGGAAGCTGCGCACTACATTCACAAACATCACATACTGAGAAGGAGCAGAATCATTACCATGAAAGGATTGAGATCGATCAGTCCTAGGTGGGTTTGATTGTGGTACTTGAGGTTTTGAGTACATACAGTGACAGTAAGATTGGCTTAGAGTAGTAGGAGAATTTAAATCAGAGACTATTCTCAATATCATTACTATCACTCATGCATTCATGTAAAGGCAGGATAGAGCTATTTTGTATTGGACTGCAATTTATATATATATAATGTCATTGTAATTTTTAGTATAATTAAATTGGTACATTTGAAAAAAGCTCAATTTGCTGTTTGTCCTATAGGTTGTGGTTTTGTTCCTGTGCAGCCCAACAGTCATATTTCACATAACTGAAACAGCCAATCATAACGTTCGCAACCCTTAGCCAATCAGAAAATTGTATTGCTTCTTCATCGTCTAAGTTAAATTTCACTTGCACTACCAGAGTGTGCTCTACAGCGGTAGACCACGGACACTGGCAAATACACACTTGTCTGAGGGTACTGAGTCTATGGGGACATCTTCTGAAACTCAGAAAAAGACAAGAATGGACACACACACACACACACACACACACACACACACACACACACACACAGACGCACGCACACTTTCTCAGCCTTTATATACCTCTCAGCTGTCTCCTCTGTGTTTTATCTTGTATATTACAAAAACCTGTTGATTAGTGACATCTATTGGTGATAAAACTCATGCTACCAACAGCAACCACAACTTCAGGGGGTTGACAAATTAACAGAAACACCTCACATTGCTAACATCAAAATGGAAGGAGGACCCTTGTGTTTAAAATGCAGATTTATGAATCTAAATACAACACTTTTGGCACAAGTAGCAATACTTAATATAAACAGTGGCTTGCTTGCTAGAAGAAGTTAACACGTCACAGCCACCAGTATTCATGCAGCTGTTCTCACTGCATCTCCAAAATCTCCCTCTCTGATATACTTCTTTCAGTTTGAAACTTATCAAATGGGTCATGAAATGTTTTCAGACTCTAAAACAGCTCGTAATCCTAAAGGTAAAACATGTAAAAAATGATAAACCGGAAAGAGCGAAGCTTCAGTCTCATTTAGGCAGAAAATGAAACCTGCAACCGTTTTTTTCCAAGTAAATGAAACAGCAGACGTTTCCGTTCTGCTGGTAGACGTTTGTGTGGGCAAAAGTGTGTGTGAATGTGTGTGTGTGGGTGTTTTTGAAGGTATCAGAGATAAAATATATTGCCCTTCACAAATGCTTCCTGTATGGTTCAGGTTTCCAAATGCAATTGGTACACATTTCTATAACTTTTTTTATATATTCACAAAATTGTATTACTCAAGAGCCCCAAAATATAACTTGGTTTATGACTGATACCTTTAAAACTATTGACAAAAGTCTCAGCTGTGCTTTGTGTTTACTGCCAATTATCTAATTTTAGCATGCCACCACACGTCACTGAGATGGTGAACATGGTAAACACCATGCCTGCTAAGCATCAGCATGTTTGCATTGTCATTGTGAGCATGTCAGCGTACTGACATTAGCATTGAGCTCAAAGCACCACTGTGTCTGAGTACAGCCTCACAGAGCTGCTTGAATGGCTGTAGAGTTTTATTGCGTGTAACTCTCTGTCAACTGTGTCGACAGTGCATGTTGTCAGACTGTGGTTTCAAACAGTCCTGAGCAAGTGAAGAGTTTGAGAGGAAGAGGCTTCTTCCTGTATCGCTTCCTCCTCTGTACAACGATTGAACATCCGATTATTCACCGTACTTCAAATGCACCGTGCAGCATTGCCACTGAGCATCACGGCCAGCCTGTGAGACTCTTATTCCTCTTGTTTCTTATGCTACTTCTCCTGTTATCCAATCAGGAAGAAAATACAACAGTATTTACTTTATACTTTATTTAATCCCAGTTTGCCGACACATGAGTGCACTGTCCTGAGTAGAGGTCATACCTGCCAGTAACAGTAACAGTGTCAGACTGTGGCTCATTTAACGGACTGTGCAGTGCAAGACCTCGTGGAGTATACCATTCTGGAGTTCTGCTTTCCAGATGTTTGTAATGTCAAAATATGGTCCAGCACTTCCCCCAGTGTAATTATAATGAAACACACACACACACACACACACACACACACACACACACACACACACACACACACACACACACACACACACACACACACATTGCTTAGTGTATTTAATGCCCGATAATAGCACTGCATCACAGAAATCTGCACCCTCTATTATTACTGCTGCCCTTCTATGACGACAAATAGAGAGGCGAGTAGTAGCAGCGGTGGAAAGTAACTAAGTACATTTACACTATGCTTTTGTACATTTTAGAGGCACTTGCATCTGCTTGAGTACTTCCATTTGATATAATTTCACACTGCACACTAACACAAGAGCCTGATGCAATGTTTTTGGGAGAATATATACATATCATAATCATTTGAATCACAATTCAAATGATCTTGTAGTTTCTTGTTATCTTGTGGCCACCCTGGTCGCTGTTCAGCAAAATCTCTCGCTTTAAATCTCCATTGTACTGGGTCGTTTTTGTGTAATATTGGTATTAAAGGTCTTATTTTACAGGTGGGGTTTTTTTTATAAGTAGAACAATCTGCTAGTAAGTTTATTTAAAAAAACGTTTGCAAAGCAACTCATCTGCCAACAGTCTGAGATGTGGGTGTGTTATGCTAGTACAGAGGTCTGGTCCCTCACTTCTTTATAACTCAAACCAGCTAATTTTCTTTTATTTCTAAACAGACCTAACCGACCTCCCAAGATCTGAAACATCACTCGAGGCAATTTATAAGACGCAATTCAGCTCCTTCTGTAGACAAAAGGCTTTAAGCAACTGTTTTAAAATATGCATTTAAAATAAAATATACTATTTACCTTCAGGTATAGTATTGAATGCAAGACTTTTCTTTGTAATTAAGTACGTTTACGTCATGGTGTTTCTACTTTTAACTAAGGTAAAGGATCTGATCACTAGTTTAACATGTCAATTGTGGATTTTTGTATTCAATCTTGATAGATTATGACAATAAGTAAATCTGTGAATAAATAGGAAGTGAGCGTTAAACTGTAACGCAGGTTAGGAGAAGAAGTTATCATAGCTGGCGACACTCAGGTTCTTCCCCTTCTCTGCTGAGGCTAACCAGTCAATGATTGTCCAGTCACAGTACAGTATTTTAGCAACCATGGATGTTGTGGCCAAATGACTGCAATAGATAGTTTCTTTTAATATGTCAACTAAATAATTATAATAACAAAAAAACAATTTTAGGATCTTGATGGAGCTGAAGAAAGAAGATGGGAGGTTAGGAAAACAAAACAAGCTGCTGTGGTTTGGAGTAGGAAGAGAGGAGAAGAGTGTGGGCAGGAGAGGAGGATGTCATGGGAAAGTGTTTGAGGAAGAGGAAGAATAGAAGCAGTCACGATGGGAGGGCAGTGATGACAGCACCGTTATTAAAGCTAACACTAATAAATGCTCTACAGCCCATTGAGGAGCAGAGACGAAGACACCGTGCTGAGTATCCATGAGTGTTTTACGCACACGCTGTGTTGTCATATCACTTTATCTGTTTCACATGTTTTACAAGATATCATGTATTCTTTTGTATTAACATAGTGTGTAGCCCATTTTGCTCCTTGGTTGGTTTAAGTATATTAAAGACAATCGGATAAATAGGTATATTTGACCAACTAATTGCAATCTGCAGAAATTTTTGTCAACAATCAGTTTTTCGTATCAAAAATTGTCATATTAGTGCTTCCCTCACTTACATACAAAAATTGCACCTCTTTTGTCCAAAGCTAAATATTTTACAAATAAAAAACAGTATTTTTCTAACATTTACTTGTTGGTATTTATGGTCTCCAGAGGAGGAATCCTGATGTTTTTGGAGACTTCTGATCTCGTTTGGCACTTTTATCAAATTTCAACATGTTCACATGAAATATGATGAACAAATATAACATGTAAATAAACAAATATAAATAAATGTAAACCTAATGGACCAGATTTAAGGGATTTAAGTTTCTCTCTGAATTTCCTTGAAACAACACTCACAGGGACTCAAATGACTCCTTCATCACTTTTATTCCACACACATTTAAATACAATCATATCACACAATTGTCACATCATTCTTCACCTGAATGCAAACAAGCAATACTATAATACTGAAGGAATGAAAATAACAATCAGAAATGCAGCCTGGAGCACATGGAGCAGGAGAGGATCCAGTGTTTTAGTTCACTTCAGTAGGATGAAGACACACAGGGCTTAAACCAGATATTATCCTTTTAAAGGCTCTCTCTGCCTCTGCACCATTCAGTTTGTAGTATGAAAACGATTCATATTCATTTTAACTGCATGTGATATAAATCCTTTCATGTAAAAATATTCTTTTACACACTTAATTTGAAAATGAATGAATGAAGCTACAAACATTTTCTTCAAAATAGTCTCCTTTCTTGGTTGTCGTGGCCGCTAATGCCAACTTTGCCCCTTTTGTTTTGCCTAAAAATGTCTCTACTCCCCAGTTTATAGGAGAAATTCTCAAAACTCTCACTTTTCTGTTTTTTTTTGGCCTTAAAAATCTATTTCTATTGTCTTATTCCTACTTTCATGCTCGATAAAAGCTAAGACAGCCGCTCATCATCATCCTTTTTAGCGCCTTTCTCAAAATTTCCCTCTCCGAATGCAAATGTCTAACTCTTCATCTCCTCGAATCTAAGAGTATATGTTAAACCAGGACATTTGTGGATGAGCTTTGTACTTTGTCTGGCTGGCTACATTGAGGTTGAAAGCGGAACCTTTTTCTACTTTTGCGACAGAAACCTCATCGTTTCACAGTTTAATTAAGAAAAAGGTATCTCAAGGAAAATGATAAGAAAAAAATGATTTTTCCTCATGATGTACTGTTTGAACTGTTTTTCATAATAATACTATTGCTGCTGTAATTTGTCAGAGCTTCCTCATCTATTACACTTGCTTAGAGTAAAGGTTTCTGTACTTTTTTGCTGTTAAAACATCCTGGTTGAGCTTATAAAATTCCTCCTTTTTGACGAAACTGACGAACACGCTTGTTTTCACTGTAATTTAACATTTTAGCTGTGGTAATATAATTATGCGCTAAGTCTATGCAGCCAGAGCTGTTTTAAAATGTTTGTCCTTCTATGTTTACTCTACCTAGCAATAAAACAAATGAGGCTACTTCAACAAAGATCAATAGAAACATCACATTTGCTTTGCATTTTGTCAATCAAGCGGTCAGGCCGCAGGTCACAGTTATAAAATGTGACCGCGCTGAACTCATCACGCACACACGAAAAACGCACTCTGATCAGAACGTCTCCATCCACAGACTGAGGGCTCTGGGTTCAGGCCGTCACTGCTGGAGTTGGAGGTTCAAAAGCAAGGATTCATGGGTCATACATTGGGTTGCTGAAATTTGCCATAGCGCTACGGTCGTTGTTGTCCAGAAGAGGGCCATAGGATCCAAGTCTGGGGTGGAGAGGAAGTCGAGAAAAAACAGTGAGAGAGAAGTTGAATGGAGAGAAACGAATACGATGACAGTAGTCTTTAAAGAAAGACTATATATACAGTATATATATATATACAGGAAATAAAGATACTTTAAAAAATGTAAAGTTACTCTGATGCTTGACATAATCATTCATTTACTATAGTAAGAGTAGCCCCTGAAACCTGTACACAGGTGTGTTTTTAAATAAAAAAATGGAACTAATTCCATTCAGCTTCATTGTGGTGGCAGAAATCTCAGAGACAGATACCTTTTACAAAAAAAATCTTTGACAAATAAAACCCAAATTCACATCAAAATATGTTTATTTTAAATTACCTTTCCCACAAAATGTCATCACTTGAGTTTTACTACAGGAACAATAACATGTTAATGCACTCGTTATAGATTTGTTTGAGCTCTGGACTCACCGGATCCTGTAGTAGTAAAGCCCACCCAACACTAGGGTGACAATCAATGTGAACACAATAAGAATAACTGCAATACCTCCTGGAGAGAGAAAGAGAGAGACAGTAAGTATCATAAGATCCATTGTTTGTAGAAAATGGTTTTAGTCCTGCAAACAAGTAATACGTTTTTCCAAGTACCTTCTGCCTAAGTTTCTTCCTACATTACTTCCTTTCCATCTTTTACACAATACTTCTGAACTTAAACTCTATGTCTTCAGCTTGCTTATCGCCAGTGTTGTGCAAGTTATTTGAAACTGTTTTACTAATTACTCTTTTTGTAAATGTAATGCATTACATTACTCGTTACATAGTTTTTGTTACTCAGAACGGTTCTGTCAAAGGTGCCTTTTATGTCCAACTGAAATATATATATATATATATATATATATATATATATGTGTGTTTGTTAAATGTATTGCTAGTTTTTTTTAATAATTAAAAGGAAGGAATAAAAAGGTATTTGGGGAAATATCAGAGATGTCTCAGTCGGCTCTGCCAAAATCTATTGTTTGAAAATCTTCTGCGTTATTTGCTGGCATCTCCGGTGGTGCACAAACACACTACCCACATTCGAATATATGGGACTGCATTCAATTTTCATGGCAATCCATCTTTCAGTTGTTGAGACATTCTACACCAAACCTCAAAGGTCAAACTCATGGTGGTGGGAGATGAACATTCAGGAGATGCACAAATTGATTAAAATTGACTGTCTGGGAACGAGTGGATATCTGGCAATAGTTGGCTGATGGGCTGACCAATAGACATCGCCATCTAGTTTCAGAATGAATTTGAGACATCAAGTTTCACAGGTCCAACTAAAAAATGTGTTTCTGCCATTAATGTTTTCACGAGGTTGCAAGTCATGTCATCATCCAAACAACGTTGAATACATAATCATAATATAAACATATAACATAATCTTAGTTCCCTTATTGGTCGGACCCATACAGTACGCGGCTCGCCTCAACTGATTATACTTTATACTATAGTATACTTAGCGGTTGTGGCTAAGTGGCTGGGCTGTCTTTCAATCAGAGGGTTGGCGGTTCAAACCCCGGCTCCTGCATGTCGATGTGTCCTTGAGCAAGACACTTAACCCCAAAATTGCTCCCGTAGCTGTGCCTATGGTGTAGAAATGTGATAGACTCTGAATTGTAAGTTGCTTTGGATAAAAGCGTCTGCTAAATGACTGTAATGTAAATGTAATATTTTGTGTGACTGACTTTAATCTTCTTCTGTCATGTACCATGACCTTAAGATAATTTCTTTGCCAGCAGACCACACTGACCTTTGAGCTGAAGTATTAATTAGTAATCTCGTAGCCGGCAACTTAACCAAGCACATTGCTGCATGTGTATTACTATGTGTGAGATGGCACTGATGCCCAGAAGAAATGCTCAGATGGCTGTCACACTCCAAGTCACTCCTCTTATTCGGAAGCAGAATTCAATCAATAAACACCACCTTGGGAAATTAAGCTGTCTCCAACATCTCTCTCTAAGTTCAAGTTTCTTGGCTGACAGACAACCAAGTAACAGATAACTTTGTTGAGTTTCAACAGTGATCTGGGAGGACACTTTAGGGAATTGAGGGCTCCATTGGATGCTCTGATAAAATGGCCTTTTTTTGTCTGTTTGCTGTAGATTATCAAATCAATCTTCAACTCGTCATGGAACAAAGCGGTCAAATCCTTGAACTCATTTGGCGATAGTGGGTGGAGAGGAAGATCGAGGTTCGTGCTACACAAACACGGAAACAATTGCAGAAAAGCTGCATCACAATGCAAATATTAGATGAAAAACATTTGCCATTTTAAAATAATTTCTGTTTCTTGTTTTCCACTTTCTTGTGGCTTTCACCGGCCATGACACAGACTAATTTGGTTTCAGATGTGATGGGAAATCAAACAGGAACTTTCAGTTTTGGACTTTTGGGTGTGCTAAAGCATATAACTGCAGAGAAATAATTCCATATTTAGTTCCGGACTTAAGATTCTGGGGCTATGTCTATAGCCGCTGGGTGACTCATAGTACTCATAACACTTATAATTGGACACCTAGCCTAGAAACAGCCTAAGTTCAAAAACCGCAACCGGAGGTATGTCATAAAAGTTCTGAGTCAGATGCATTATCAGATTCAATGGTTACTGATGATGGGAATGTCTTTTCACATTCCTGCACATGAGGGACAAACTCTGAGTTCAAACTCTGTTAAAATAACATATACAAATCCGTATTAAGAATGGATAGATCTATAGAGCTGAGAGACTTGCTTAACGTGTCTCTGCAACGACTGGATGCCATTTAAAAAAAAAAAACAGGTCAGGTGTTGAACAGTTTTGTGAATAATAGACTGAGCAGGGAAAGAACTGGCAGACAGCCATTTGTCTTCAAACTGATGCCGTTCGTTGTCACTCATTCAACTTGTGAAGACTCAACTCCAAAGTAAACAAGGAAGTGTAAGAGTAAAGTGTTCAAATATTAACCACAGATCGACACATTGCTTAAATAGGTCAAAGAGAAGGAGGAACGGATGCATGGACTCTGTGTGTTTGCGTTGACCTCTTTAATCAGAGAGGTGTGATCACCGGTGCTTTGTTCTTTGGTTCCCTTTTTTCACTCAGAGACACTCACATTTTGATGTTTTAGGACAGATGGACCATTTACTTCAGATCAATGGTTTTGTCAGATGGCATGCAGTTTACTGGCAATGCGTGTTGACTATAATTTTATAAAATGATTTATAAAAAATGGAGAGGTAGGCACCCTGGGCCTGGGGGCCCCAAACAGCTATAAATATATTATGATGTTCGAATATGAAAAGTATTGAATTATTTTACTATTCTTATTCATTGTATCACAAAATAACTAACAAAAGGCGCACAAAGCTCTTAAACATTATGCAACAGATTCAGATTTGACTCACTAGTACATTGTGCTGATGAAGCCTCTCTTTAACTCTTCACTTGAACTAAAAATGTGTACGCAAGAATTGTACTGTGCAGTAATAGTAGTTTAGAAACATTGGTGAAATGGTGGTCAAAAAACGTAATGCAGATAATTTCCAATTAGACATATGAGTTGCTTGCTTTGACATAACCACCGCGGTTACAAAGGTGAGCCTGGATTTATGGATGGAGGGAAGTCATTCTCCTGTATTTTTGCATATTATTTCCTGTAAGTAACAGGCAGATGTTTTGTACTAATTATACTGATGGATTGCCATGAAATCTGCTGCATATATTCAAGGTCCCTAAAGGAGGAATTTTTCAGTAAAATGTCTCTGTGATGTTGTATATCTACTTGATTGTTTGGCACAACATTTGGTACAAACATTCATGGTCCCCAGATGATGCATTCTGTCGTCAGACGGTGACGTTTCCTCTTGTGCTGCCAGCTGATTGACATTTATCGTTGTAAGTGAGATATCTTGACAGCTATACCGCGTAAATTGCTGTGAAATTTGGTACAGACATGCATGGTGCCCAGAAGCTGAATTGCAGTAAAATTGATCCCCTGACCTTTCATCTAGCACCATCATCTGTTCTAAACTTTAATTTGCCCAATACTTTGGTTTATGACCAGATAACTGTAAAACTAATGACGGTCTCACCTACTTTGTGTTTAGTCATAATTATCAAATGTTAGCATTCTTGTCGCTACATACCTGAGCTCAGAGCCTCGGAGTTATGTCCTTCTTGTCCCAGTGTGGTGGTTTGGGTGGCACTTGCGGTGGTGCTGCTGGTAGTAGTTGTTGTGCCGGTGTTTTGGGTGGTGATGGGGCTGGTGGTTTGTGCTGTGCTGGTACTGATGCCGGTACTGATGCTGGGGCTTGTGCTGGTACTGATGCTGGTACTGAAGCTAGAGTCCTGGGTGTCAGTTGTGATAGATGGAGATGAGGAAGAAAATGAAGAGGACGTGGTTTGTGTTTCTGATGAAATTGTCGCATTTGGAGTGTTTGTTTGCTCAGTGCTGGTTACATTTTGGGTGGAAGCTGTATTGTTGGTAGACAGAGTTGTACTGGTGGAAGTTATATTGGTGACATAACCACTTGACGTGGGTGGTTGAGTAGTTGATGAATTCAAGGTTGTAGCCTGGGAGCTGACGTTGTTCGACGTGGTAGGCCTCAATGCAGAAGTTTTAGGGAGTTCTGTTGTTGGGGATGTTGATTCAGATAATCCTAGTGTCCTCTGTGTTGTTACTGCACCATACAACAGTAGACCTGCAATTTAAAACCAAAATAAAAGTTTATTTAAAGTACAGTCCGGTGGAAATGTGTTTCAACAGATTTAGGAGCATACAACAGCTATTACAGGCCCCACAGTCTCTGAGGACACCATAGAGGGATGATAATGATCTTACACTCTATTTTACACATTACCGTCAGTTTGCTCAGCATGAGCACTCCAAAGAATTAACATGGTGATGTCATGTCATTGAAGATGTCATGATGATGTTATGGAGGTGAAATACTAAATCACTTGAGTACCCCTTTGATATTAATTGTGTGTGTTGTTATTAATACCATCACTGACGACTCTGAATGTGGCAATTACAAACGGTACACATGAAACACTTGAATGTTTTGGGGCTTTAACCAATAATAACAGTAATAAAACAGAATAAGATGCCTTGACGGCGAGGCAGAAAAATGAATTGATGACGTAATGTGGGATGGACTAACACATTGTTGGTTTTAGTCTTTTCCAGGGATTTGTTGGCTAAAAGAAAAATATAGAATAATGCCAGCCTTGTCCTTTAACAATGCAGGCTATCAGGGTGCTTCAACAGCTGAGACTTTAACATGCAGTTCACCAACTTTCAACTTCACCTTTAGAACAAGTAGGTCACAGTTAACAGGTAAAAGTCATGGCAGAATCAAGTTCTGTTTTCGGAGAACCATGTAATGCTTTAGGGGGAGAGGCAGCGTTTTGTCCTCGGTGTTTTAGTGAAAAGGAAGTCGGGGCAGAGATCAGGTACGACGCATTCAACGTCACTCCACATTTCTACTGGAAATGAATAACAGCATCATCCTCTGACAGAAAGTCAGTGATTCAACTCATCACATTATCCTGTGACGTAAGAACTCCATTACTACCCCCAGGTTTCAAAACTGCACAGTGTTGTTCACAACCAAAGTCAAAGTTAAGAAGAATAAAAAAGATTTCACACCCTTGAAGATTAGTGGCACCTACACAAATGTGTTTAATCATCCCAAAGTTGAAAGAGTGAAAATATCGAATGTACGTTCTCACTTGTTAAATATTGTTTTTACAGCTCAGCACCAAATCAAATGTTACACAACAAAGAAGCATTCCGTTGTTTAACGCTAACCCTCATCAGGGAGAGCTGGCTTGTGATTTTAACTTTATTTGTATTGAATACTACTAACTAACATCTTTTTTTAAACCAGTGAAAAAAGTCTGCTTTTAAGAGATGTTTCAACTGTTGCAATTTAACAAAAAATATCTTGAAACAAGCCTGTCTTAGTCGTAAATGGGAAATAATCTCACGCAAACAGCGACCTAAATGAAATTTGGAGAGATTTTTTAACAATTCCGAGAGTTGACACGACACCAAATAGTAAGAGGGACATTTTTGCAATGGAGTGGTATGTCTGCATTCCCTCCACCTCCCTCAGCAAAACTTTTCTTCAATTTATTGAATTATCTTGATAGTTGTGACGTGATCTTCCACATATTCTGACTTGCTCGAGACATTGACAAGTCTTGTACATAAAAAGACAAAGAGAGAAATCAGTTTTCAAGGCTAGTCACCACATCAAATAGCATGCATTGATGTCAGTGTTTACTTACATGATATCAGAGCCTGCAGGCTGACCCTCATCATAGTGCTCTTTTCACTGTATATCTCCACAAACACTTGTGTAGCTGCAGCTCTGTGCTCTGTGCTCCCTGAGGGCAGATGTAGTGTGTGTGTGGTTGCCTGTGACAAGAGGTGACTGATTACAAGAGCCTGGAGGCGAGGCTACGTGATGACTGAGTGATGCAAGAAAAAAAAAAAGGGGGGGCGGCCCGGTCATGGTTTGAAGCCGTTTTAATGATGACTTAAAGAACCAGTGTGTATGATTTAGTGGCATCTAGCGGTGAGGCTGCAGATTGCATTCAAATAAAATACCTACAGGTGATTATAATGTGCTATACTATAAAGTGAGTACAGGATTTATATATCGTTTAATTCCATTCCTCACCCCTTATCAGTGTAATATGTCCAAAATATCCCAGTATTTATATATATTTTTTAGCAAAACATTTTAAATACACATCATGTAATATATTATAAAATATGTTACCAAGTATAGCATGGTAATTATTTATCTGGTAAACTGTTTCCCACCAACAATAGTTAAAATTATGCAGCTTCCCAAATCACTTCAGGCAGTGTCGGTTGGAGTAAAACACTTCACGTTTAAAAATTAATAGAAAGTAATTCAGAAAGAAGTGACCTGACCAGACCTCTGATGCTGCTGCCAGCTGAGGCGGTTGTGATGGTGGTTGGTGTAGTCCTGGTCACAGATGACGGGTCAGGGCCTGAAGAAGAGTTGGATTGAGATACGGAAGAAGAATACATTGAGGAGGTGTCCACTGGTGATGAAGCTGGATGGACAACAGTACTGGTGTCTCTGGTTTCTCCCATCCTGTCTGTCACTCTCTCGGTGGATTGAGTAGTAACTGTAGAGGCAGCTGTAGTATGTCCTGTTTGGGCACAGCTGAACAACAGCCCTGCAAAGTCAAGAGATATCTGTTAATTACACCATTGGAAAATTGAATTTCTTTCATTCATTTGTGCCATCTAGTTAGTCACATGGGTCTAGAGATGGCAGTCACTCTGCCCTTTTGTCAATACTAAATATTCTCTTGCAGGGCTGCCATTAACTCACAAAATGTTCTATTCATTAATCTATCAAGTATTTTACCGATTAGTTGATTAATCGATTAATTAATAAAATGATTTGTTTTCCCTTAAAAAAATCCAATTGACCATTTAATTTAAGTGGTAAAGTAAATAGTATTTTGGCAAACTGCGTCAATTATGTATGGTCTAAACTAATGCCATCCCCATCAGCTTCAGCATGCTAACATTTGTTAGCATGGTAACACGCTAAACTAGGATGGTGACCACAATAATAAGTACTTGTGAAATTTCAAACATTGTGAATGTGTCAACATGCTGGTGTTAGTATTTAGCTCTGAGCCTCACAGTCTCTCAACTGTGGGACTGTCTGTGTCTCTCAGCCCATTGGTTGCCACTGAAGCTGTGAATCTTTAAAAAAGAAAAAGAAAAAATAACAAATATATTTTTAATTTGTATTTTATCTTTTTTAAAGGCTCAGTAATTTTATGAAACCCGTGGATACTATAGTGTTTAGCAAATATTACACAAACTGGATTAAAAAGTGAATTTGTTTGTTCAAAGATTAAAGGATTAATACACACTGGTGAGTATTTGGGGCAGCACGACTATGTATGAGGGATTGAGTCAAAATAAACTACAGTGTGTTTGCTCAATAAAGAAAAATGTCCCCCAGTCTATATGAACAAATTGTAACACTCAATAATGAAGTGAAACCAAATGGCAAGTATTAATACAAAAACATGTAATAAATCAATCACTTTCAGTCGTGGTTTACTTCAAGGAATACTACAATTGCACAAGACACGTTTGATTACAAGCCAAAGCATTAGCCGCTTCAAGCCACAATGTATCAAGGCAGAATAGAACTGTGAGGGAGGAGAAGGGTGTGTGTGTGTCTTTTTGTAAGATGAAGGAGGGTGTTTCTGCCTGTTTGCGATAGGGAGGAGGATATGCGTGTTCCAGTTCCAGGGAACGGCCGAGCTGCCATGCCTAATACAAGCGCCTCACATTCAATTTTCCTTTACAAAAAAATAATCATGATTATGTTTCTTTTGCCACCGATACTAATTACTAATCATTTATGATCCGTATTGGCAGATACAGATCCCTTTGTTGTTTGATTATAGCAGCTGGTCTACAAGGCTCCAGGCTATTTAGTTTTTGCCACCGTCTGAAAAATCATTTCAACTGCTCTGAAGTAAACCATCAACATTTCTAAATGTTATCCTTTTACTTTGTTATAGTCATCTATAGTGTTTTTTTCTTCATTAAAAACACACAATTCAAACGAAATACATTTTTTTATTTTCATTGATTAAAACAAAGCTTGTCATTAGTAGTTTTGAATGATGTAGTATAATCTACTTAGAGCTAGTGTAAACAGGTCATAATTCCCTCTCTTTAAATCTATTCATGTTGTTCAAACAACTGATTTTATTCAAGTTTCTCACCCACACTACATTTTATGAGATTACATGTAAACACATCACGATAACGTTATAATTGACCTTCTCCCAATACTCATTTTCACCCAGCAGAGTCTGAATGCAGTGCTCCCACGGTTACTAGCTTTCCTCCTGTCAATTTAAACAATTGATTGATTGTTTACAATGTAAAATTTTACAGATCGGCGACTAGTAAAGAATAAATGCCGATGTCCTGGCATATTTTATCAGCGGATAATGATCGTCAGTAAAACTTTATTTCACACTGATGGTTAAAGTTAAACTGTGTAATTAATCTGCGGTTCACAGTATATATATATATATTTATATATATATATATATATATATATATATCAATTACAAATCTTAATTCTCATGATTTAGTATCTCCCCCAGCCTCACTCTGTAACTGTTTTGGTCATACAGTATTTGACTCTGAGATAAGGTTCTGTTTCCTGTAAATGGCTCATATAACTGGAATCCCAACTGAAATGAAATGGTAACTGCAGATGTACTGCCTGTTGTGTGGTTCATAAAGATAGACTGAAATAAAGCTGTTTCATCCAGCCTTCGAGTTTTATCTTTTTGGGGGTTTTATTGCATAATGGAGAACCAGGGAAAGAATCCACAGGGAAAGAATTTCACTTTTTTTCTAAGCATTGAAATGTGAATCATCATGTTGATACCTGAATAATGACTTGTTAATTCAAAATCCAATTAGACCAATAATACAACGGAGAAAAGTACAGAGGCAGACGCACAATTACATTGAAAGGGGTCTATAATGAACGTTATGGAGATTTTGGAACATTTTATGCCATCGGCCAGAAACAGTCCTAAGTGGATCTTCACAACTGAACCTTGAGTAATACCTGATCAAAACCAAAACAATAATAATGATAATGATAATATTTATTGTTATTATTATCATTTGTAATTAAACTTTATTCATAAATCATTTTTCAAAGCTTGAAGTTCTTTACTAAGAAAGCAATACTTTAAACAAAGGTCAAATAGACACTAAAACATATGATATAATATATTTTTACATGCAGTGCATGGCGGCATCCCCAATGTGTAGCAAAAGAGCATTAAACGATTAGCAAAATAGTCATTAGTTGCAGCCCTAGATGATATTGTAAATTGGTGAAATATATATTTTTAAAGCTGTAAAGATTTTGGGTTTTTGTCAGATTTTTCCAGCTGATTCTTATTTTATTCTCATACATTGTCCCCAATTTTAACAACTTTTTTGTGAAAACAATTGCGACACTTTGTCTTTGCGTCTTTGAATAATATTGGTAGGTTTAAATATAAATCTGGGATATTTCCTGAAGTCCTCTTAAGCAGGCGAATGTTTCTATCTTTAAAGAGTAGAACCAGATTTCAGGTTCTAGCACCTACTGAAACAAAATACAAAGATGAAAAAATTAAAGTGCGGGTGCATGGCAGAGTTTACTTACATGCTAGCAGAGTGTGCAGGTGCATGGCAGAGTTTACTTACATGCTAGCAGAGTGTGCGGGCTGACCCTCATCACTGTGTATTACCCCAAATTGTCGACTTGCTGTGCTGGATGCAGCTCTGCGTTCTGTGCTTCCTGTGGATAGCAGTGGTATGTTTGGCTGATTGTGACTGTAGGTGCCTGATTATAAGAGCCTGGGGGTGAGGCCAAATAATGGAGGCGAACTGACCATGCCATGTTGAGCTGGAATTTCTTCTTTTGTCAGGGAGCAGAAAGTTGAACTAAACCGTGTGAAAGCGTATACTTATACAATGTTGTTAGAGAACTTGACGTTGGTTTAATTTGGCCTTCACCCAGACAAAGAATCAGAAAGAATCCCTGAATTGTCTATAGCTCGCAGGTGGAAAATATTTTATTGACAAACACACAATGTTGTGATCCAACATGAATCGTCATTGTATGGTTTTTCCAATAAAACTGTCCCTCAATATGGGCAAAACAATCCCTTTTTATCTGTTTCCATTCCTTTCAAAGTGTGCCAGCATTAGCTTCAGAGACAATATCATTGCCTCCCAAATCTTGGTCTGACAATGTCCTCAGAATCACCTACACTGGCTAATGACATTGTCCAGTCTTACTCTCCTGTCAATCAATACAAATTCAGACATTATTTCCAGACTGAATTTGATTCACTGGTGTTTTGCTCCTCAGGCAGGTCATTGTACAATGCAGAGGCCCTGGTTTTAACAGCCCTGCCGCTATATTCTGGACAGGAAGAATAATTCTAGACGGCTTTAACTAAGGATCCGAGGTTGTTCTCGTGGTGACTTAAAGGTCTGCAATGAGGATCAGAACACGTAATGCCTTTAAGTCCGAATCTGTCAGATGGTCCATTTCAAAGTAAGCAATGAAGCGATGCTGGGATGTGACTTTGAAAATTGCTTCAGAATGAAACTGAATTTGGCCGATTACTGAGAAAGGAGAGAGGCGACAGTCTGAGCGCAGAGATAAGAAATGAAAAGACAAGTTACCGCCTCAAGGTTAACGAATGATACATTCATTTTAATTGGAAAAAAACAAACTGAACCAAACAGTGCACCTAAATGTCTAAATGAAGGTAATTTAGGAAGTTCCAGGCTTGATTAGCTCCAAGGCAGCGGCTTGTTCAGCAGCTTGACTTGAAGTTTAACGGGATATAGAGCTTCATGCATATTTGGTGGGCAGCAAGAAATTACTTAATAGTGCGTTACACTTATGTCATTAGTTTTCAGCAACGAGTAGTGTGGGATTACAATTTGAAATTCGGTAACTACATTACAGTAACTAATCCCAGTAAGGCTACATTACTTAGATAATTTGAGGGCAGGCATGTTTGCCCTCTTACCAGGAGTTTGTTTCATGAACAGTTGATGTGAGTTTGGTCTTTCTGCGTTCAATTGACGGACTGGCCAAAGAAGTGTTAGCTTATCCCAGGGGCTGGAGTTGCAAACCTCCACTAAAAAAACATAGAAAATGTATATGTTAATAGGTTGTGTGTTGTTGGCTGGTTGGCTAATGGTAGCCACTGGTAAGCCTACATTCAGGAATCAGCTGGGTTTGTTCAGAGTTGGAGGGGGTATGAACCCCACTGTGACAGCATTACTCAAGACATCCTTTGCAGTGACAGTGCTGCAGGGCTGCCAACTATATTCAATTTAGTTTTGAGTGGTATAGTAAATTTACTTCACACTTTACATGGTCGAAGTCACATCCTGAACTGATTACATTGAAAATTTCAGCAAACTTTTGAAGGAAAATTTGAGAGTTTAAGATGAGGACATTTTCAATGTGTTCAAATATAATTTGAGCTAAAACTAAAACTAAGTCATAGTCTGGAACATTTTGAGCAGAAATCCATTGCGCTTCACAGCAGACCTATAATGAAAACAGGTTTATCAAATTAGGACTTGCTGACGGTTTTATTTGGAATATAAAATGCGATAGATTATTACTGAAATGTGTCTTTCTTTGTACTTTTTGGCAGCTCTAAGTACCAGTACTGTGACGGAGGCTGTGGCATTCACATTCGTATTTCAGAGCGTGCCTACAGATTGTCCATGTCAGTGCAGAATCTGTTAGTCTGTTTAGTAAAGTAACACTATTGCTTCCAAAGAGTTGATTAATTTTCTGTAAATTGATTAATTGATTGATTGTTAGGTAGAGAAGTGCAGCTATACAGCTTTCTCTGAATTCAGCTGCTAAAATTATCTTCAACACTGACCTAACCTGACTAGAAAGAGTGCAATTTGTTATTATTTTTATAATTTTTTTATTGATGAATGGAATGATAGTAGCCCATGACCAATGAATGACGATAGAGCACATTGGAGTAACTTTGTTATTGTGTGTATTGGTATGATTCACCAGTCTGTCAGAAACACAGCTGACCCTGTGGTGAGCTGGTAAAGCTGCAGACGTTGGTGCTGGATATTTGTGTTTACGAATGTAATGCTTTAATTGCTCAGATATTTCCTGATTCAATTCTCCAGCTGTGGTTTGTTATTATCTGTAGTTCATATTGTAAGCCAGAAGAGAGCAGCATATTCATTTGTAATGTAGCCTGAAATTTCAAAACCAGTGAAGTCGTAGGAGATTAAAGGCACCATGACACAGAAAATTCCACTTCACTATTAGTCAAACAGAGATATGTCTGAATGTACGTATTGTACTTAAAGAGCTCAGAGGTCTACTTTGTCCAAGCTTTTAGCTGAGGCCTGCCAGCAACCTGAGTCTTGAGGCAAACCTATCTAAACTATCACTGGATGACTTTGATACTGAAGAAAACTTTGAAATGTGACGATTCTCAGGCAAGTTCAGGATATTTAAGGAGCATCTTTTTTTCAATGTTTTCTAAGCCAGTGATTTTCAACCACTGTGCCGTGGCACACCAGTGCGCCGTGAGAGATCGTCGGGTGTGCCGTGGGAAAATATTATTTAGTTGCTGCAAATAATTTGCAAATTTTGACTGAGGGATGACACAAAGGAGTATGATTTTGACGTGAGTTGCGTCAAGCTTAATGTACCTTAATTGCAACAATGACCTGTATGTCATAACCAAATTATTGAGAAATAAATAACATTATTGAAGAAGGCCTGCACTAAAATCCTTAAACACAGTAATGTTAAGACATTTCTACTGTGGGTTCATATTGTCTTCACTGGTAAAGACCAACAGTAAGAGGTTTAATACACCTCAGTGGGAGATGGGAATAATGGACACCTCATGCAGTGACCTCGCTGTGACAAACTCCCTCTGCTCCCGAACGATTGCCTAATTAATCGGCCTGGCTGCTGATAGCCCTGAATTAGTTTGCAAAACAAATGAGGATGGCTGCCGTGCCACTGAAACCTCTGAGGGGAAGGGCAGTGAAGGAGGGGCCTGCATGAATGAATAACAAAACCTATACTTCTCTAATATATGAGGAATTACTTAATATTTTTTTCAGTGTTTTATATTGATAGTCATCTAAGGTACAATGGATGACAAGGACTTTGTTGCATTGATATTTTACAGCTGTTGAAGGTTAGTGTTCCTTTACCGCAGTTTGGCACAGGTGGACATTTGGTTCTTCTGGAGGTTGAACCAGCGCCCACACAGTCATTACAACCTTTTTTTTTAAGAACTTTTTTTTGCTTTATGCAGCACAGAAGTGTGTTGCTGTTGCAACATTCAAAGAGGGCAAAACATTAAAGGGATTTTTCAGGTGCCACTTCATCAATGAAATAATGGGGGTAATTATCCCTGGAGTGGAGAAAGGTCTGCAATTTATATGGACTGTTTGATTGAGGCTGGAGTTTAGCAACCACTAGATTAAGTCCAGAATAGAGGTGTCTGTTTCTCTATATAGGTGTGTGTGTGTGTGTGTGTGTGTGTGTGTGTGTGTGTGTGTGTGTG
>NW_022280046.1:4902096-4931339 GCF_004355925.1 Anarrhichthys ocellatus
GTGTGTGTGTGTGTGTGTGTGTGTGTGTGTGTGTGTGTGTGTGTGTGCCTGTTCCTGTGCGTATGTATACTAACATGAAAGAGTTGGACAGAAAAAAACAACACATTTTGCTGATCCGGTAGCCTTAAAATGTAGAGCTTACCTTGAAGGTGGCACTAGAGGAAATGCCACAGGATCTTCTAAATAAAAAAAGATCCTCCTATGAATGTGTCTCATGAGAATTTTTGATAATCTGAAATAATGCACAATCTGTGTGCAAACTTGACTTTTCGATCAGCAAACGATGCCAGAGTTAACTCATTTCTCAAGGGGGCAGGATTATCAACAGAGAAATTAGATGAAGCAATTAGGTTTTGAGATACAATGTCATGGAACAAAGTGTTATTTAAGCAAACCTGATGATGGCACTAGAGGAAAGTCCAGATAGTGACAAAAATCTTTTGGAATCATCCCCTGGGCACCACGAATATCCATATGCCACTGAATGGCAACAGCTCAACTGGTATCTTGCACCAAGGTGTTACCCAATAAACCAACTTCCTGGATGATGCTGTAACTCATGATTTAATTGCAGTGCTAATGTCGGAAATAATGTGCTTTTTATGAGACTGGAGCACGCCATCACAGACTGCAGTTAAAGTTATTTAAGTTATTTTTCTACCATAACCACAATGTTTGGCCAATGGCCTGGTGGACCCCTTACTTCCGGTGCCCGATGCACACGCCAACAAGAGAATAATGGAAGTATCCATGCTTATTACAATCACTTTATTTAGTTATAACGGTGCAGTTCATTGCCGCAAGTGACCAACTGAGTGAAGGATCTGTGGTTCCTTTTAATTTCTGCAGGATAAAATCAAGTGGTCCAAACCAAACCCACATCAAAAAATAAAGATAATTGTAATTCAAGCGAGATAAAATAAACCTCCTGGAATGAGAAACATCCGGTCATTTGTTTGTGTCTCTGTGTGTGTTTCACTGCATTCAAAGCCCAGTCATGTTGGGAAATATTAATTTGCAATATGTAATCTGGCCTCTGGAAAATATGCAGTGGGTATTTGGGTTATTAGTCATTCAAGTCATGTTCTTTTTGTTATACATTTCTGCACTGTACAAACAGACAGACAGATTTCTCCTCTTGAATTCTTATCGCCTGATTTAGAATTTTCTTGAAACGAAGCGTCATATGTTGACGGCAGCAATCAAATTTAGTATGAAAAGTTAAGCTAAAGATAAAACGAGATGGAGAACAAACCATTTCCATTCCAGTGTATATGAACATTGAAGCGAATGACAAAAGGTCACACATTTTGCCTCACTGTAAGTGAGACACGTCATACAGCTGCTACCCGATGCAGCAGTCCCAGCTCCGAACATCTTGAAACGGCCCCGGCAATAGTGTTGCTCTTTACAGTGTCCAGACGAGTCAGCTCATCCCCTTATGCTCGCTGTTCCGGTTCTGGCAATCGCGAAGACTTAATGAGCCAGTGACCTTTCTCAGCATCATTTTGCACAGGCAGTCTACTGCTAAGTCATAATCCACACAGCCTTTCCGGATTGTATGATTTGCATTTATATTGACGGGAGGAATATGTTGATTGATGCAGTGGTGGTTGCAGCGGCTGCAGCCTGGACATAGTCAGATAAAATGACATATTGGATCATCTGGGCGCCATTTGGTCTTTCCAGCCGAGATGAAACCAGACAACATTTTTTTCATGTTGTCTCACACATTGCTCTGATGAAGTCCCAAAGGTCGTCGTGAAGATTGGGGTCGATGGCGATGCTCAATCTATATCTGCTGGGAGAAGAAACCAATATGAGAGGACACAGAGACATTTTTGAAGAGTTGTGCTCTCTCTAACATCGCAGAAAGGGTTTTAATCAGTGACACAGCAACGAGACCGATACATAATAAAGAGTATTCGTAAAGCAGCTATAAAGGACATTTCTACAATATATTTATATTCAACATAGTCCAAATGGCAGTATGATAACAATGTGACAATGTCAAAGAGGTCGCTCATAGTAATGAACCTACAGAGAATTATCACCAGATTCTGCAGCTCCTCTCGGCTCTGCAGAGCTTCATAGTGAGCTTCAGCTCATTGTTTATCCGTCCGGCTGCAACTCGACAGTTTTCAGTTTTTCTGTTCAAGTAGATTTATGAAAACAAAAAAAACCATTAACGTTGACGTTAACCATACTAAGCATACATATAGTTTAAAATGTCATCAAAATCTAAATGTCTACATTATAATTGCTTGTTACCAATATTCATCGCCGCTGTCCCTCAATTTATTTGAAAGTTTACGTAGTTTTGTTTAAATGCTCCATGTTCATTAATTTAACCTCCATTATGCTAATCCTATTTTATCTGTAGCTCTGAAATTACATATGAATATCATTATCTTTATCAGAGATGTCTAATATTTAATTAAGGTCCCATATTGTGATATCAGTCAAACTCAATTACCTTTAACATGGTACTTTTAATTGACTGAAAGAGATTCTTCTCCCCAGGACTGTATAAACAAATCCTGTACACCTGCTGGTTCACAAGTGATGACACACACACACACACACACACAGACACACACAGACACACACACACACACACACACACACACACACACACACCTCAGTGTTATTTTTGCTTTCCATTTTAATTACTCTCACAGTGTTCTCGAACAGCTCATAATTACTTGACTTTCTTCTTGAATGACTTCCAGGAAACAGACAGGTAACCTTATGTGTCCATGAACACATTTAGGGTGCTTTCACACCTTAACCTGTTTGGTTCTTTTTAAACAAAGTCAGGTCCTTTTGCTTGGCCAATACGGTTTGTTTGGACTGGTATTAAAGCTGTAAATGAAACCCTGGTACTGAACAGAGATCGCTTGAAAAGGGGGGTCTCGTTCCGCTTTCAGGAGGACTCCGGTGCAGTTCGTTTGTGATGTGAAAGCAAACGAACCAACCGCAGGGTTTTATGATAGCAGATAAGTGATTGTAGCATGATTTCAAAAGCTAAACTACTAATAAATCCATCTGCTGATCATTAAATCGGTTCAGGAAACAATCTTATAACTGATCTGTATAAGGCCATGTATATAATCTATTTATGCAAATCAACGCATATGCACGTCAGCGCTGCAATTTTCCCTGATTGCTTGATCAAAAGCTGGTAAAATTGCTGTGCTTGTATCCGACTCTACATACTTTGTCAGTTCATTAAGTCCCAGCGATCATTAAGTCCCAGTGATCCCACATATACACCCTGAATCATAACAAGACGTGTGTTCATGCACTCCCCGACATTTGCACCAAGGGCTTTTTAACAGTCCAGTCCGTCCCCTTTTAATCATTATTCATAACCTGCGCTTAAATGGCAGTCTAATAATAATAATAATACTTTCATCAGTTATTTCTTTGTTGGGTCTTCTTGTGGAACCAAAAAAACATAGAAATACACATCAGAAGCATTAAAGTGCTGCATAAACTTCTTTCAGCCACCAACATTTGATTCCCCACGTGGCTCCTGATAACTGGGATAACTTCATGTTTACTCCTCTTGGTTCATTTGTAAAAAGTCAGTGTGAACAGGAACCGGACCAGAACTAAAATGCAACAATGTATCTATGAACCCAAGTACAGGTGTGAAAGCACCAGATGGTACCAAAGGTATCAGATGATTGCTCCAGTAGTTTTCTCCATATGGAAGCTAGATAGGTCTTGTGGGCTTCTGGTTAATGTGAAAACCTGCTAACCCGTGTCAGGCCGGTGCAGACTGGCAGATGGTAGCAGTGGGTGATGCAGTCTGGAAGGCAAAAAGGAGCAGGGATCTGTGAATGACAGGAACTGTGGCATTTTGAGGATATCAAGAGGTCAGGCTTTCTCCCAGTGAGAAAAAAATATTTCATGGCAGGTAATCACTCTGTTTCTTCAGTTGGACTCATGCACCATTTCAACGCCTGCATTACTTGAACAACTTTAGACCTGGAAAATGTCACAGACATGTCACAGGCTTTTGTCTCTACTTATGTATGCCTTCCCATGGACTTGAGCACTTCAGGATTCTGCCTCACTGTATGAGTCCTTTATAAAATACAATAATTAAAATACTGCAAAAGGAATATCAATGAAAACATGGCTTTGGTTTTATTTAGATATATATTATACCAATACTGGTGTCGGTAACACTGCATCCCTAATTAGGTAACCCCCATGCAGTGGTTTAGTTAAAATAGGGTGTGGCCAAGAGGGGTATATAAAGGCACTTAGACATTATGTAGGAATACTACCAGTAATGCTACAGTGGCTAATTTGCATTAGCCCGATTGGTTGTATTATTTGGGATGTATATAAAGGTTAATACAAAAGTTTTGGTGGTGCAGGAGATTACTTTATTTCTTTTACCCCCGCGAATTCTGTGTCTTTCCAACTTTGCTCCCCCATTTTAAAACACAACCAGGCGCCTGTTAGCAGCAGTGAGGACAAAGCCTAACATACATAATGTACAACCTCTGTAGCTGAGATTAGTAAACATGAGAGGGTGGTACACCATTACTTACAGAGAGAATAAAAATAACAAACTTTCCTCAAACTCAGACTCAAAACATAAATGTCGTAGTCTCTATCGAGGTCACTAAACCAATGGAGGTGTGTACTTCCTCTTACATAAACAAAGTGATTCCCATGTCATTTGAACTGGTACCCTCGCCATCATGTCACTTGTTGAGATCATTATGCACACAATACACCCATTAACTTGTGTTCATTGTCCGTCCCTTAAAAGTTGTCTGAGAAATAAAAAACACACATTCAAAGGCATGGGACATTTTATATAATAGAGCACTATTTAGACCCAAGGCCCAAAGTGTTTTACATGGAATCAAATATATTAAACAACATACTTAAGGAAAGCATACAAATTTAATTCAAGGACAATGACAACAAAAACAGAAAGTGAGAACAAGCAAATAAGCCGTTTACAATTAGAAAGAAATAGTATTTAAAAAAACGATTAAAAGAAAAAGCAAGCAAAACAATAGTTACAAAATAAATAATAAGTTATGTGTCTAATAAATTGGAAAGCCACAGGAAACAATAATGCTTAAGCCCTAATTTAAATGAGCTGAAATAAATGAGCTGTTTCAGAACACCTCAGTTATTCAGGAAGCTTGATCTACAGGTGGGGAGCATAGATTCATTTATTAATTCTTACAAACGTAGTAATAATGTTGACATTGACCAAGGTGATAGATCAATGGACAGACCATATGAATTCATACAGAATATGCTTTGTTTTAAAAATGCGTTACTGACATCACTTTCTGGCTAAATGTATTATGTGCTGGAATGCCGAGTCACATTCATTTTTCTTTTCTTTATCAAGAAACTCGTAATGAGTGTTTAGTACCCTGGGGTATTTGTGGCCCTTTATACTATTCACTAACACTCAAGTCTTTCTCATATTTTAAAGAGTGTCCTCTGGTTTGACTTTTAATCACAAAGACAAAATGTGCCCTCAAGAGTTTGTTTGCCCTGAAATGATCTTGACTAAACTTAATATGCTAGTGACCTCAATTAAGACTGAACATTGACATGAAAGTTAACAAAATGTTTCCTAATGGACTCTTCTCTGAACCAACCAGTTCTCACTCCTAACATGTCATATACAGTACATTCCTGTTCCGATGTGTACAGATTATAAAGCCCTCTGAAGCTAATTTGTGATTTTGGGCTATACAAAAATAAATTGAATTGAATTGAATTGAACTGAATATACCATCGCAGTGTAAACCCATCCGCATCATTATTAGACGGTCAGAGAAACTGATGTGGTATAAAGAGAGAGAATCTCTGCTCAGGGAGAAGGTCACGGTGGGCAGATGGGTCAAACAAAACACAGGACTTTGACCTAGGAGCCTGCGTTCGTGTCCCGTGTAAAACCAAGTCAACGTTGACTTATGTCTGATGCCCTGAAGCAGCTCCAGTTGCTTCGTGCTTCATGATCCAGTTCAGTCAGAGCTCTGAGGGAATAACAGCAAAACAAACACTTTAAAAGAACACAAATATGACATAGATGTAATTATTTATTTCTGTAGCCATAATTATTTGAGGCACAACTGACTAAATCTTGAAAGTGGAGACACTGGCATGTTTTCAACTATTTGGGATGTTTTGTCTGTATCAATAAAAAAAAAAGACAAGTAAACCGAAAAACATATCTCAACAGAACACATGCAATATGTGTGGTAATTTGTGAATGTGTGAAGACTTTTTTGGTACTGACCAAAATATCTGTACCTGTATAAAAAAGTCTATCCAGAATCATAAAGTCGTTTTCTCTTTGACTGGATGCTTCCTGAGTTATTTTTCATCTTTTTTTACTGTCGACTTTAGACTTTTATTTATTCAATAAATATTTATGGGTTAAAGTTTAGACAACATTGAGAACTTTGGTCTCTTTTGTTAAATGGAGAGTTTTGCAGATGAAAAATGTTCATATTTTTCAAAGTGGAGTTTTGGACCGGAGAGAATGAACCTTTGGGGGACAAGCAGAAGCTTTCCTTAGAGCCCTCGCAGGTTAATATTACAAGGCCAAAAGGAGCTACATGCTTCTTTGTTTTTCTCCACCACAGGCAGAGCCCCATAATCAGCAGCTGGGCTCTGACTTATAACTGGGAGAAAATAGCTCACACGGACGTGGGAACAGAGTTGGAGCTTGAAACGCAGTTGACAAAGACAGCAGCTTTGAATGGAGGCCGTCCATCCATCCATCCATCCAACTCCGTCCATCCATCTCCGTCCGTCCAACTCCGTCCATCCAACTCCGTCCATCTGTCCACCAGGAACATGAGATCACATGAAAATCCTTCCTATGTGTTTGTGATCAAACCAATCAGCATCCTGTATACCGGCAGCCATGGGCGTGGTTTATTTGTGAGGCAACTGTTAGTTCTAAACAACTATGGCGGCTACTTAAGATGTTAGCGTAGATGCTGCAATAGCATGAGTTGTATCAGAACTGGAGAGTATTTCTTCATTGCAAGATGGGCAATGAACAGCACCAAAGGCTTTCTTTGATGGAAAAGATGTTTTCACTCGTCTCCCCTGACTGGCTTCAGCAAGAGTTTGATTGACAGATGGTTCATACAATCCCCTGCCAAGTGTCTTTTGAAAGTTCCTGCCCTTTCCCAAACAGTTTCCAATGATGACTTCTCAGATGATTCTGTCTAACAAACCATCTGGCTCGTCAGGTTAATGTGATCCCACCTGTGTGCTTTGTTTCTGGATGCAACACTATACTCAGAATGTACAGTATATGCTTTTATAAAAGCTTAAGATGCTTAATAAAGATGTACAAAGAAATCTAATCTTCCCACAAACATCATACACACACTATGAGAACACACCATACCAGCTTCATATGCCAACATCAGATAATATTAGGATGGCCTTGGTCATCTGCGGGTATGATTGCTTGCAGCATGCTCAGCTGTGTTGGACCTAAATTTTGACAGCTTCATGATGCCAAAAAGCTTTCTGGGAAACCGTCAACATGCTGCGAGTGAAAAAGCACCAGACAACCACTCCCACCAACAATCATGGAAATAAATAGTGGTGCTCAAAATAGATGGAAGTTGTTTGCTTCTGCACACAAGCGGCTGTTTATCATAGTTTGGGCCTGTTTCAGTGAAGGAACGCCTTAATGCTACACCATACAATTATATTTTAAACAACAGTGTGTTTCCAACTTAGTGGCCTGGATTTATATTCCAGGTGAGGTAGGTATTACAGCTGCACCTATCAATAATTTCATATTAACAATGGATCAAATGACTTCATAATGTGAAAGGAATTTCATGGCCTCTGTAGATATTAAGTCTTTGATATCTGTTATTCTACGGCCAATAAAAGTAAATCAACTGAAGCACTTGAGTGTCAGAATCTATCTCGATTTATCTCCCAGTGAAGAACCCTTCTGGGTTATTACCGATAGCATGACAATTTGTAGCCCGTGTAACAGATCCTCCTGCGCATGCCTCAGTTTGCCTTTTGGGTTGGTTCGTTTCTAAGAGATAGATCACTTTGCCTTTTCTCTGGTGGTTTTATAGTTCTTTGAAGGCTGCCTCTGGCTGATCGACTCGTCAGCCTGCTAGCAAGCCAGCCAGTGAGCTGGGATTGTAGTATTTGGCAGGTAGTTGCTTGGTAGTTATAATAACACAAGTTTTAGAGGTTCTATTCGATTATTTTCTCTGTTGCCCTGTTAATCATTATCAGTTTCAGAAAATATTGCGAAAAATGCTTCACAACATCTCAGAGCCTAACTTCACATCGTAGGTAGCACATTCTGTCATCTCATTCCATTACTTTTTCCGACGTTTCAAGTTTTTGCCGTGCTACCGTTTCAGCATTGAGGTAATTAGGCAGTTACAATATCAAAGTCATAATTTTGGTATTGTGACATCACTAATTTGAAACACTTTTACTGAGGGAGGAGGAGGAAAATCAAGTGTTGTGGTCGGCAAAAGAATAACTGGCCAATGAAATGCCTAAGTCACACAGCTGCCCCTGGAGAAATGTATTCTGTCTAGTTACATACATTTACAAATCACAAAAGGTTCCCAGGTAATTTCCAGGTAATTGTCAATTGATCCAGAAGAATAATTATGTTTACTGTGTTGATGGAGTCACTTTACATCCCTCTAAATAGCACCCACAATGTAAATGTAGATGTGTGGTATCTCATTTCCCATCAGGCCTCATTTTGCATTCACATTTCATCCCATATGACATTAAATTGAATCTCTCGATGGAGGTCGATCGGCTGTGTCGTGTTTACATTTTCCCGCACGAGTTCTTGACTTATGCAAACACTCTCACGTCCTCGCTTTCTCTTTTCATTCCCTCGCTATTACAAACACACACGAATACAAAACGGCTTGAGATCCTCAGACAACACACCCAGACAGGCACTATAGCCGAGATGACTATCATTACAGTGCATCTTCTAAGTATTCCAACTCAATCAGAGGTGATACAAGAAGGCCTTATCAGAGCTGACGAGCTGCCCTCTCGAGTCCCCTTCTTCCTTCTTCTGCTGATTGCAGCTATCAGCGTCTGTGTGGGAGAGATGCCGCCTGATAACTCTCCTCCCTCAAATGAGCCCATCTTCCCCGTTTATGCTGGGCGAGGTGATGTACCCTGCAGGTGTCACAGCAACACACCATGTGGTGTGCGCGCACGTGGAAGGCAAACGTTAAAAGTGGTGCACTTTATGGTTAAATGTTATACAACATGTGCTAAGAAATCGTCTCATGTTTTTCATCATCCCATTTCAAATGACTGTTATAATAAATTCTCTTCACCCCTGTTGTTTTTGTTGGTTGAAAGGCAACAATCCAGAAGGAAATAGGTTTGACTCGGCAAGCTATCATAGATGTGTCCGTAAGCAACAACCACAACCTTTAGTGCCAGATTGATTTGTTGCTCTTTCTCAGTGGCCAAGTGCCCGAAAAGCTGAGTCTAGTTTTGTTAAATGACTGATGATATCCTGGACCAGTATTTTCTTTGCCACGAGTCCTTTTTTTTTACTGTTCTACTTTAAAACTGCTCTCACAAAGCACTGACCAAAACATATAGCAGTTGCAACCTTGTGAATAACGTCCCTATGTTTTGTTGGATGTCTTCATGAACCCCTTTAGACCTTGCATTAAATGTGTCTCGTATCCAGATTGTATCTGCATATGATTTAAAGTGATTACATCTAAACCTGGTATTAATACTGTATGTGTCTCCAGTGTCCCCATTGAGATCCAATCATTTTGACTAGCTCAAACAACCAAACGGGTTCGAGTGAGCGATTACGTATTTCCACCCACTAGTGAGGCGCGGGGTCAGGGTTTTTTAATACCTGCACCTACCTGACCCATTAACCAATCCGCACCACCATACGAAACAAAAGCATATGATTGGTTGTCCCTTCGTCACGTCATTGAAGCCAAGCCCGTCACACATCGACAAGTGTTGGGCGTCGGTTTGTAGCTTCGTGTCATCGTCTTCCATTGATAATGACCTGTAGCTCTTTGCTGTGCCGCGCGTAGTGTGAACGCAGCTTTGGGTTTGGACATTTGTTGTCATTATGCAACACGGGGACTGCACGACGAAATGTAGCAAGAAAAAACATGCCGAACAGAAGGGAAACAGTAGTCCATTCTTAAAGAGTATTCTTTGAACGTGCATCAGGAGGAATCCGAACAGCAGCAACAAAACAATTCCCTAAACAGTATGGCCGACATCTTAACATTAAGAATTAGACATCGGAGAAACACTGTCGATCACGATGCCAAGATGAAGCGGCCGACCTGCCGTTGCTCGGCTAGCCTGAATTTTGTATGCGATCGGACACTAGCCAGGAGCAGATTGGATGCCGGAATATCCTTAGCTCCTAGCTGATAGACTTAGCTTGCACCTTGGCTCTCCTCCCTCTGCTTCTGGGGCAGTCGACTCCCCTTTTAGTGGTGTTGGGTCCAGCAGGTCTGGCTGTGTGGTCAGCCGTCGGCGGTGATCGTCTCAAGGTCGGTTCCCCACAAATGAATCCAATCCCCACGCTTCCTTCTCCGATGTCGATGAGTGTACTTTGTCATAATGTTATATGTCCTCCAGTATTAAAGACAAAAAGATAAAAAAATTAAAACAGAAATGGAGCAAAATTCATGCGCATATTCGAAATGTACATAAACAGAGGATTATGGGACATAATTCCTGTGCAGATGTTTATTGCTTTGAACTTTTCTTTGTCTCTTCAGATTGAGACATCCTGTATATGATCAAGTGGCAGACGCTGTCATAGGTAATGACAGTTAATTAGCAGCCAGTGTAAAGCCTCAGTGGGCATAACAAAGCACGGCGATTTTATAACCTGAGGGTAATGCGAATTATCATCATCGTGTTGAGCAGGCAGCAGTTTCGACAGCTCGTTTAAAAACCAATCATCACTCAGTAGAGGTTCTTTGATGTGAGCTGGTGGACGAACACTGGAAAATTATCCGAGTGGGTTGTCTCCTCTGAGGAGGACACACATGTCGTTCACACTTGCATCACCCTGGGGTGCGCACAGAACTCATTCGCAGCCTGATGCTCACACAACATAATCACACAGGGTTTTAATCAGCTGGGGGGTCCTGAGCAAATACGTATACTCCTGTCCAGAGTCCAAATCTAATCCTGACCAGAAGGTGGAAAGACAAAGACACACCGGCAGCTGATGGCTCTGCTTGTCTATATCTTTGTCCGCACTTCTTGCTTAATAAATTTTCTTTTTTTTAATGATTCATTAAAAAGAAACTCTGACTGTTAATTGGCTAGTTTTCAGATTAAGAGCATAAATAAAAGAAATACAGATTTTTTGGAAAGAATCTTCTTGCTCCCTTGTTCCTCTGTTTATGTACATTTCGCATATGCGCATGAATTTTGCTCCATTTTTGTCTTAATTTTTTTATCTTTTATAACTATTTCATATTTCTTTCACACCAAGTGTTACACAACCCTCTCCAGGTCTCTAATCAGCTCTACATTTTGGAATTGTCAGATTGTCTGAGATCCAGCAGAGGAGGTTCAATCTGCTACCCTGTCCGGACTTCAGCACAGCTTTAGTGTGAACCCAATCACATAATCTATGCAGATTTGGGGGGGGGGGATCCTCTGTCAAACATCGCCAGTCTTGCAAACTGCAAAGGGGTCATGCACTTTATGACCAAATACAAGATCAGTTGAGCTTTCCAAGAGAAATTCACAAGCGGCATAAACCTGTCCTCACAGTCAGATCCGTACGGTAAGCATGCAATAATGATTTTAAAGGTGACCTGTGGAGGTTTCTTATAAACTAACACAGTTTCTGTTTCTGTTCAGCGCCACCTTATAAAGACACATTGTTTGTGTCCTTGAGGTCTAGGTGTTAAATGCATTTCCTGACATCAATTTTTACAATTTTGTCTTCTTCACTTAGTCTCGGTTTGACTCTAAATCAATTGAAAATGATTTTACTGTTCTCGTTGGCAGCAAAGGTCACTGTTGATAAGTCTCAATGGTTTTACTTAATAATGGATTGTCTCCAATCATGGATATAGCGTATTTAGTTAGATGTATTATTTGTCTTTTTAAACCCAAAAAATGCAGTAGTTGAATACGAGCAAGACAAAAAAAATCATTCGGTTTTAAAGTCCATCTGTGATTGTCATTGTGTGGCAAGCTAAGCCTACTGAACGAACAATGGAACAAAAAGTAGCGAAAACTTTCACTTCGGATGATGAGCAAAATTTGCATCCCTGTTGGGTAAGTAAAGGCTACTGACACAGCTGACCAATAACTGATGATGAACAGACTTTCAGTAATTGATATAGTGTCACTGCCTGTGTATAGTTTGACCTCCGTTGAAACCTCACTTAACCTCACAAATGGTAAACTAAGGCAAATACTTAGATTTTAAAACTAACAAAGGAGCTGCTCGTCCAGTCAGTGGAGGTCCTAAGCATGCTTTAGGCAACAAACAGTTTATAATAGCAGGAAATGCGGAGACTAACGTGACTGTCCAGTGCTAGCATGTCCATGCTGGCTAGCGTGTTAGCGCTTAGTTCGCCAGGTTGCCCTGTGTGCAGTCACCATTCTTCTAGATTGAACCACATATTCGGTCGAGACGCGTGGATTCATTCCACTCTCAGTGACCAGGGCTTTACTTGTACATTATCTACATACATTCTCAGATTTGAGAGAAGAGCTGAAACGTCAAACAATTTGCTCATCACTGCAGCTGAATGCAGACTGGTTAGATGGAGCAAGAGAGAGCACAGATTTTTTGACTTTCAAAAAAAGCACCCTCACACTCCAGGCATCATCACTCACACACCGTGGAGCCAGGCCAGCGCTCCTCCCCCATGGTATAGCATATTAGACACACACACACACACACACACACACAGTGGGGCGGTGGTTAGGCGGGTCTTTGCCTGGGGCACCATTTGTCCGACGAGCCTCTGCTGGATCCAGCCCAGTCATCACGGTCTGGTTTGACTCAGCCACCACTCGGGACAATAAAAGTCACTGCACATCATCTCTCAATCTATCTGAACAACTTATATAACCCCCCCCCTCAGGAAGAATTACACCTCATCATATTTCCTACACATAATTTATGTTACATTATATTTGTCTGCTACCAATGCACGTTAATTTCTCCCTGTTTGTCTAAAATAGTCATTTATTAATTTTCTGTCGAACCCAGAAGTGGGCGACCTTTTTGACATGAAGTGCCATTTTTAACTGTTCTTGTTCATCAGTGTGCCATATCAATGTTAACTTTAATTGTGACACCTCATAAAAATGTTGTTCTCCAACAGATCTGTGTTTTTATTCCATCCATATCGGCAACGAGCATAGCAACATTTTTTTTTTAAACGTTTTTCACCCATAATCAGGATATTGCAATTATATGAGAGCGCTGTACAAAAACACATTTCTGAGGTGAAATCATTGCACCAATCTTATTCATCAGCGATACATTTAACACATTAAACTCACAGCAGTGAGTACTGGCCAATCAGAGGTGGTGTAGGTTGTGTCTTCGCGGAATAAAAAAAAGAAAATCAAACAAACTGTGAATACGGGCAACTGCCGATGGCTGTGAAAGAGATCATTTGGCATGCGGATAATTTGGCACTTCAACATTTCCAAAAACCTCTCTTATTTAAGCTACCATGTGACACCATTGGCACGCATGCATATGGTCACCTAATCAAGATCGAGACCTAATAAATAAATGAATTGACTTCAGCAAATGTAAGTTATACATATCCCTGTGCATTATTGAATATACAGTGGGTACGGGCAGACCCCTTTAAATTTTTCACTCTTTGTTTCACTGCAGCCATTTGCTAAAATCCAAAAAGTTCATTTTATTTCTCATTAATGTACACTCAGCACCCCATCTTGACAGAAAAAAACAGAAATGTAGAAATTTTTGCAAATTTATGAAAAAAGAAAAACTGAAATATCACATGGTCATAAGTATTCAGACCCTTTGCTCAGTATTGAGTAGAAGCACCCTTTTGAGCTAGTCCAGCCATGAGTCTTCTTGGGAATGATGCAACAACCTTTTCACACCTGGATTTGGGGATCCTCTGCCATTCTTCCTTGCAGATCCTCTCCAGTTCCGTCAAGTTGGATGGTGAACGTTGGTGAACAGCCATTTTCAGGTCTCTCCAGAGATGCTCAATTGGGTTTAGGTCAGGGCTCTGGCTGGGCCAGTCAAGAATGGTCACAGAGTTGTTCCAAAGCCACTCCTTTGTTATTTTAGCTGTGTGCTTGGGGTCATTGTCTTGTTGGAAGGTGAACCTTCGGCCCAGTCTGAGGTCCAGAGCACTCTGGAAGAGGTTTTCTTCCAGGATATCTCTGTACTTGGCCTCATTCATCTTTCCTTCAATTGCAACCAGTCGTCCTGTCCCTGCAGCTGAAAAACACCCCCATAGCATGATGCTGCCACCACCATGTTTCACTGTTGGGATTGTATTGGGCAGGTGATGAGCAGTGCCTGGTTTTGTCCACACATACCGCTTAGAATTAACGCCAAAAAGTTCAATCTTGGTCTCATCAGACCAGAGAATCTTATTTCTCATAGTCTGGGAGTCCTTCATGTGTTTTTTGGCAAACTCTATGCGGCTTTCATATGTCTTGCACTGAGGAGAGGCTTCCGTCGGTCCACTCTGCCATAAAGCCCCGACTGGTGGAGGGCTGCAGTGATAGTTGACTTTGTGGAACTTTCTTCCATCTCCCTACTGCATCTCTGGAGCTCAGCCACAGTGATCTTTGGGTTCTTCTTTACCTCTCTCACCAAGGCTCTTCTTCCACGATTGCTCAGTTTGGCTGGACGGCCAGGTCTAGGAAGAGTTCTGGTCGTCCCAAACTTCTTCCATTTAAGGATTATGGAGGCCACTGTGCTCTTAGGAACCTTGAGTGCTGCAGAAATTCTTTTGTAACATTGGCCAGATCTGTGCCTTGCCACAATTCTGTCTCTGAGCTCCTTGGGCAGTTCCTTCGACCTCATGATTCTCATTTGCTCTGACATGCACTGTGAGCTGTAAGGTCTTATACAGACAGGCGTGTGCCTTTCCTAATCAAGTCCAATCAGTTTAATTAAACACAGCTGGACTCCAATGAAGGAGTAGAACCATCTCAAGGAGGATCAGAAGAAATGGACAGCATGTGAGTTAAATATGAGTGTCACAGCAAAGGGTCTGAATACTTATGACCATGTGATATTTCAGTTTTTCTTTTTTAATAAATTTGCAAAAATTTCTACATTTCTGTTTTTTTCTGTCAAGATGGGGTGCTGAGTGTACATTAATGAGAAATAAAATGAACTTTTTTGATTTTAGCAAATGGCTGCAATGAAACAAAGAGTGAAACAATTTAAAGGGGTCTGAATACTTTCCGTACCCACTGTAACTGTGTGACCATATTTATACATAATTCATTGTACAATCCAAGCAGTAGTTAAGCAAACCTATTTTGTCTTGCACTCTCCTCACTATTCTAGACCAGCACCCTGTAAACGCTGTATAACTACTTGATGTTTATATACTTTAGCAACTGTATGGTTCCATCTATTTGTCCCATAATAACACCTCTCTGTTTATTTCTCAGCACTGTGAGTACATCATTTGCCTCAGCGATTGCATTGTTAAGGGATTATCAGAGCTTCCTTTCCCCCTCTTTCTCTTTCTGTCTTGTGTTAACTCCTCCTGAGCCTTGTTCTCCTCATCCTCACACCAAGACTCCGGTGCACTCCCTCGTCCTCACTGCTGTTGTTGAGGCCGTGTTTTCAAGCCTCTTGTGGCTACATGATCTTAAATGGTTGCACTTAACATGTGCTGTCCTACTTTTCCCCACTTGGCCCATGTTTGTCAGAGGTTTTCTGTTCCGACCATTATGAACCTCATGACCCGAGTTCAATACATGTAACAACTGTAACCATGGCGACTAAAAGCATATGACTTCTTCTCTCTGTCAGAGTATTTACATTCCCACTCCTCACGGGACAAAGAGCATATTTTAAGATTAAACAAGGCTGTCTGGATGCAAACCTACGAAGGCGTATTCAGGCCGTTGCAGGTGAAAAAAACAAGCAAGAAACAATAATTACAGAGGCAGGGGAGGTGGTAATAATCAGAGAAACAACTTTACGAGATTTAAGTCGTACATTTATGAGAAAAAAACGTGGTTATTCTCTGAGATTAAAGTGTCAAATTTACAAGGAAGAACTCACAATTTTTTTACCGACAATGGCCCTAATACGCCGCTGTAGAAACCACATTATTGAACAGCAGGTTGGACGACACATCACCTCGTCCGATCACTGGGTACAAGACCTTTTTATCATTTACATAGAGACACGTGGAGCCCTGACCTCCTACTGTAAGACTAACACAATACATATTTTACTTCCTCATCTCATCTCCCTCTATGTTACCTAAGTCTTCAGATACCACTTCTGTGGCACCACACTGGTGGTTGATACTCCATCAGTGAGGAAACTAGATGTATGTAACATTTCCTCATTCAGCTGTAGTGGACCAGCAGAATATGTTCAAGTGCAAAGTTGACGCCGTTAGTCTCAAAACTTCAGTTTTAATTGCACCGTTGCTCCCTCGTGGAAGAAGGCAGCTGTGTCAGTTTGGATTCAGAGCAATTACAATGGATTCCATCTGCGGCTTAGACTCATGGCAGAAAATATATCTGCTTATAGCCAGTAATATTAAACTAGAGACCATCTTGCAATTGGTCAACACCAGCGCAACGCCAAATCGAGCCACTGGCATAAAGTGATGACCCCTTCCCTACTTTCCACCCATTTTCTTCCAGCACTCATGCTCAGACTATGCTCTTCTTCAAAGTCGTCCTTCATTTTTATATCGTGGGAACGGGCATTCCGGCTCTCCTGACAGAAACATGAGCTCCCTCAGATGAAAGCCTCATCTGAGAAATTTAGGGACGCTTTAAAATCTGTTTTTTTTTTGTCTATATTTCAATTTAGTATTTGTAGGGTGTCGAGACAGTTTGATGCATGTCATAAGAGTAGTTCAGATCAGTTTGTCTATGAATAAATGCAGCATCTCCTCAAGTTATGTTCCCGTGTCTTGCTTCCCAACTGCTCGGTAAAGTGAAGAGTCTTACTGAGCAAAACAAAGTCTCCCCTGCGCCTCCCGACTACTGATAACAAAAAAAAAACTTGCAACGGCAAATATTTGTTTTCTGTTTCTTGGTTTTCCCAGACTAAGTATTGTCTATATGAATTGTAATATATAGTATATTCTTGTTCATAGGCGGGCTCATTCATGTAGACTATGCGTGTGCATGTGAACAGTACCCTCCAAAATAAGGCTCCTCGAAAGCCAAGATGTAATTCGAACACTGTAAAAGAAACATTTAGGCCTTTTGCGTTGGTTCTCAAACTTGTGTGCCGACCCTGAACAGTAAAGGATGTGATGAAATGCACCGTGGGAATTGGACAACTCCTTACATTTGAAAGGGTGCCACCTGTAGCTCTTTGTCTTTATGGGGGCAGTCCAACATTTTTGGACATGACGTTTCGTTAATTTGTCATGAGGACCACAATGTAGGCTGTGCCAACAAATGACTCCTGTGGGTCTGATATACACGTAGCTATACAGTAGATATAACAGCGTGTTCGTTGTATCAATATTCCAACAGTGACTGTTGCTGACAAAGTTATCCTTTTTAATTTTTATCTCTCATACACGAAGTGTGCATTTTAAATTGCATTCATTCTAAAGGCTCCCACTCCCTCACTTTGTGTAGCCATCATCGGAGGAGGTGGAGGAGGAGGCGCACATCTAAATTTAACACCTACGATGCATCCAGAGAAAATGATTGAGTTTGCTCCCAAACATACTGTAATCACTCCGCTTTTGGACCGTCTCTTCCTGTGTCCTCATGTTGCCCTCGGTGAGACAAAAGACGGTATGTCTCTTTTCAGCCAACAGGAGAGACGCCGTTATTAAAAGGATTAGAGAGGATGTTTTATACCCCGTGGTAGTATGCGGTGAGGTGATATGTTTATTCTCTTAAGCAGTTGTTTTTTGTGGCGTCCAAAGCTAGATTCAGATTAGTGCTCCTATCGTATTTATACTCACAGATGGGCATCTTTTTCGCAGCTGAACTGATTTGGACCTGTCTGAAGATTTGAATTGCAAAAACAACCCTGTTGCTGTGGCTCAAGCAAAAGGCTGGTGGCACACAGGGTCAAATCCAAAGACTCTGTTCCAAAACATCCCGCAAGCTTTACACCCTCCGGTCCGCTGAAGTCAGGGCAACAGCAAACGCTCCACTGACAGAGATAGAAACTAGGCAGCATGGAAAACCTGAAGTGTTTGTGACATCTTTGTCATGGATACATGTAGGCTATTGTAATATATGTATTTGTGACCATAGCACTCTGTACGTTACTCTGTAATTCGTTGGTTTTGTGCTGGACAAAACTGTTGACGTAAAGACAACCTTCAAAGTTTGTTACCTGCTGCTGGGTGAAAGGTAAAAAAGTTGCGTTTCATTTTTTCCCTCAACTTTGCATAACGGAACTGTGACCGAATCACTGAGTGTGTGCGCGTTTGTGTGCTACTGCATACAGAGAAGCCGACAGGCGCTCGGCCACCTGCGTGACTGAAAGTGCAACCGAAGTTATGAAAGTCATGAGTCAGATCCGCAGAGAGCCATTTGATTCAGAGCTTTTCAGTTCATTCAGTGAGAAGGATGCCTCTGGTTGGAAATGAGAACGTTAATTGTTTTTCGTGGAGGTGACTGCAGGTCGGTCGGCAGCCCGCCTCGGTGATACGCAAACACACAGTAGATGGTTGTTGGTAGCGATTTGGTGATCAGGTGATTCATACACGACAAAGGAGGTCGTTTGGAAAGTTTGAATGCTAAGTTTCGACCTTGTCAGACCGATATTACCGATATAGCCTATTCTGAGATAAAGATATCAATAATTGATAATGTTCCCAATAAAAAATAATTTTTCTCTTTATGTATATTTCATAAGGTTTGTCTGTATTGTGATGTAACAGCAAACTTTTGTATTTTACACTGAATTCAGTTCTTTTTAGGGTTATTGATCATTCACTGTCGCATAGAGTATATCCTTCAGCAGCCAATTATTCATGTTTTCAAGTGCTATTCTGCTGTTTCTATTTTACTAATTTGAATTACATACCAAGTGATGTTACTGGTGTATTTTAATGCAAAAACATTCTTAAAGGTACTACAATTAACTCTTAACTTGTTATAAAACAGTCAATTTAATACCAATGCCTTTAGCTATTCTCAACCCAAGTTCGCTGATGCCCTCGACCTGTAGTCGAAGGAGCTGTGGAGAGCTCTGTGCCTGGCAGAAGCAGCTTCTCCGCAGGCCAGGAGCAGAGCTTCGCCCTGCTGCTCCTCTGGGAGCCAACACCGCTGTTGTTTCCAAGGTCATGAACAAACTTGTAATGGTTAGGACTGCGCTGCAGAACTGTAAAATTTAACCAGACATCCTCAACATAAGATCTGTCCAAAGGCACCTTGACAATAATTCAAACCCTCACCCCGACGTCGCCGACATGAATATGGAAATAAGCTTTGTAATTGATGAAGTCGATTGAACCGAACCTTAATGAGTGTGAAGCATTTATTAAGCATTTGGTTAGAGACTAATGAAAGCCTTTTAACCCACATCGCATCTCCACATTCACGCCAAACCAAGTCTGACACCAACGTCCACTTTGAATCACCAGGCGTGAAAACTGATCCTAAAGTACACACTCAGATCTCGAAGGTTTTAAGTGTTGAACAAGTTGTGGAACTAAAACGTCTTATAGAGTTGTGAAGTTACAAATGTGGACTATTGCTGTGACCATACATCGGGACAATCATCGTAAGGGATACTGCCGGACAGTTGCCTCCGTGAAGTCCATTAATTCTGATAATGTACAACTTGAAGGGTATTATCTCATTTATACTGCGGTTAACATCGATCATTTTTATTTTCATACGTTTTGCAACTAAAAATGTTTTTCCTCAAGCCATACACTCAGTTTCCCTGGTAACCCTACGGGGTTTGCTAGTACCTGCAACAATCGTTACCATCCCACAAGGTCCTTATGCAATGGAAACGTTCACTGCTCCAGTAAATAAGACAGACCGTAGATGCGACTTGGGAGATATTCAACAGCTCAGCTCATATTTTGAGTAATCATGCCCGACTTTTCAGTTACGGCCCTTTTCAGTTTGAACTCCAAATAAAATGTTTGGATAATCTGTTTAAACCTTTACAGCAAAAACTCTTCATTTCAGTGAAAGTACGTTTAAGAAAATGCACGTAAAGGTTTAAATGAAATGATGTACAATCCTGAGAGCAAAACAGCCCAGTAAGAGGAAAGAGCAAGAGGCTCAGAGAGCTATTGTGACTGACTAGTGCGAGCACGTTCCTGGTTATTCTGCTTGGTAGCGATTATTTCACTATTTCACTCAAACACTGGACAAAACTATGAAAAAAGACCCAAACCATAATTATCTTTAGCACTGGTGTTCCTGTTTCAATATTCTATGTTTTGTAACTTTTTTTTTTTTTTCTTACCAAAGTGTTTAATGTAATATCACAGCAACTGCTTTGAACAGATGCAAAACCAGAAAAGTACGTAATTAAAATGGACATGATGTGTTATCAAATCCCCATTTGTGTGTACTGTCATTTTGGGTAGCTAGTTTGTTAACCTGCTGCTTTCGTGTTTGGTAATCCTCTATGAAGGATCCTTTGAGATCCTGAGTATTAAATCGCATGATTTTTACCAGAGATTTGGTTGACAACAATATCCCGCGTTTTTTGGCCACCAAGGCAGACCTTCCAATTCGTGGTTTAAAATATAAACCACATCTTTATTAATGGTGGCCTTTAACTATCTTCTTCCAAACTGCCAAACTGCCAACTACAAGCAAATGTAGACAACAGTACTTGGCAAATAGCCAATCAAAATGAAATAACTTGCACTGTTGTCTTTGTGTTTTATTGTGTCTGTCTTATTGCTGACACCGGAGCACTGAAGGTATGCGATTCCATTCCCCTCCATACTGAGTGTTGTGAATGGAATAAATGATGATCAATTCTGCTTTGAACCTCTTTCATTCTGTCTCTCTTCTTGGGATGTAATGACCAGAGCAGCCTCTTGGGGACATTAGCAGCCCATCCTGTCTGTGTGTGTGCGTGTGTGTACGTGAGGGTTGAGGGGTTGGAAGGTGAACCTCTTCAGTCCTCCTCAGTGTTTACTGTCTGACACGGAGACACATTAAGCGACAGGACCAATTTCCGCCCAAGCTGTCCAATGATTGCAATCAAGAGACCTAAGCGGCTCGCATTTTGTCCTCTACCGGTCTATTAAGACTCTGTTCATTCCCTGTGTGTTGTTACTCGGTGTGTGTTTGTGTGTGTGAGGGGGGGGTCAGGGCCCGGTGATCAGAGATGGACTCCTCACTGCTGTGTTGACGTCTGCATGTCAGACAATTACCTGAAACGTACTATTATATTCCGACTGTTGACAATTCTTAACAGATAAAAGAGACATGATGGTGCAATGTGTGACAGTCCTTAACTGTGGTCAGCAAGTTGTGTATATTTCTGTATTGACACAAATATTTAAGCTCAATGTCCACTTACAAGTTTTTTTTCTGGGGCTCTCATCTCATCACATCTCATCGTCTAGCTCAGTTATCATGTGACATTACTTTTATTTATTTGCTGTTGATGGAATAGATTGATGGATGGAATATTTTGGGAAGTAATCTTATTCTTGCCGGAAGTAAGATGATGAGATAGATACCACTCTGACAGAAAACCTAATATAAATTTGGATTTTGAATAATACAAGCAACCTCATCAACGACATCAATTGTCCGTCAAGAAAATTGTGACGTGGCATTGTTTTTAAAGATCAAACGATTGTGTGGAAACAGTAGTCAAATGAATCAGTAATGAAAATAATGAGTTGCAGAACTATAACAGAGAAGCGATACCATCATCAGCTCTTAAAGCACTGAGCTGTCTCTGAGTGCTACGAGCTGAAACTAAATATCAATATCTCACCGTCAGTGAGACAGCAAATCTGTGAATTTCCCAAAATGTCGTGAGGGGGCTTTTAGATGGAAGATATTTAGCTGTGAGTGTGTTCGTGTGTCTTTAGAATGGTGCCACCCTGACGGCTGCTATATGAGTGGAGGACGCCGGCTGTCTGAGAATGAATCTGGACAGCTGAGCGACCGCAGGGAAGCCCCGGCCGAGGGTCGTCGTCTGCTGACCTTGTGCTGTCTGCCGTGGAAAGCTGATCTGACAGCGCGCGGCCCGGGGCCGCAGACACACATGTGGGGAGCGCGGACCACCAGGACGCAGACTAACTGACAGACAGACAGACAACAGGAGGACTGCAAGGACTGTGCAAAGCGTCGTGCCATTAACAGCGGCGCTTTGCACGCCAATTAAACAATTAGTGGTCTCTTTTAAAAATCGGCAGTGCAGAGTTAGTCTGGTGGGAAGTCGCGAGTGTGACGCATCCGGCGGGTCAAGAGTTCAGTCCCTGCGGTCAGTCAGCGCTGAAATGTCGGGAGGGAGATATTGAGGTGGTGAGGTGTTAGCCCTGACTGTGCCTGCCCATCAAAAACTGACTCAGATGGAAAGATACAAACCATTTTCTCTTCATGTTTAACCCCACTGTCATGGCAGCATTCATCTGTGTGTGTGTGCTGGTGTTGAACAATAAAAGGCAAACCTATAATTTATTTTACAGTATTGAAACTTTTTTCATATATTCTTTGCATTTCTTTCTTTCGTCAGCAGGTTTTGATAAGTTCACCATGCAGGCTGCATGACCGTAGCTTCCATTGAGGACTCTGAGGTCATGCTGTAAGTAATATTTCTGGCAATTTACACACATTACATCAAATGGAATTTCCATTCTATGATTAAACACATATTTCACATTGTTAAAGATGATTCTAATCGTTTTTGGCTACACATCTTAAAATGATGCTCTTTTTAATGCAGACACTCAATAGATTACAATTAATGGGATTTCTTATCCTCCAATATAATTACATACCATTGTAGAGAAACATCATTTTTGTGTGGGGAAATACTTCTTACAGGAGATACAGGAGATATATGTTGCACTGGAGAAATTTGGACTCGTTAGCCCAGCGTTTAAAAAATCCTGGATCCGGCCCTGCCAGGCTGCGATCATTACTCACGTGAAGTTTCAAAGGTGCTAAAATAATGTACTAATATTAAATATCATGCAGCCGACATAAATTATGCAGCAACAGAATAACATCTGTTTTGTTGTCGCTGCACTTTGCAACAGCAGTCCTTAAGGAACAGTTCAACATCCTGGGAAATACGCGTATTTGCTTTCGTGTCAGGTCATGTCTGTATGGTAAATATGAAGCTTAGCTAGCAGTAGCTTAGCTTAGCATAAATACTGTAAACATGGGAAAACAACAAAAAATACCAGCCTACCTGCACCTCTACCAACACCTCTAAACACCTATATCTCATATCTATATCGCATACGAAAATGGGGTTACCATGGGGTTACCCATTTGTTTGGGAGGACAGATCAAAGGGATATAATTCAGGAATGGAAAAGTGTATCATCCCACTTATTGGTGGCTATTTTGTAAGTCTAGTGGAACTAGAGGAATAGTAAGTAAGTAAGATTTATTTATAAAGCGCTTTTTACAGACATAAGTCACAAAGTGCTTAACAGGGCAACAGCAGAATTACAAACATAAAAAACACGATGTGACCATATAAGGGCAAATAATTTACATACACAGAAAGTACAAAATTTAAACATGGTTTAAAAGCAGGCCTAGGACATGAGTCTTTAGTCAAATGCCAGTCTAGACAGGCGTGTCTTGATCTAAATCTGGAATCAATTCACAGAATCTGTGAAGCGTAAGGGTGCAGGCAGAGCATTCCACAGCCTCGGTGCTACTGCCTCAAAAGCTCGGTCCCCACGGGTCTTAAGGCGAGTGCGTGGGACAGACAGATAATTTAACATGTTTGACCTGAGAGCGCGGGCGGGTGAATAAGGGTGAAGTAATTCAGTCACATATGTAGGAGCCGGGCCGTGTAGTGCTCTGTAAGTGAGAGTGAGCATTTTAAAGTGGATCCTAAATGCTACAGGGAGCCAGTGGAGAGATCGGAGTACAGGGGTGATGTGAGATCGTCGATTTGTCCTTGTGAGTAATCTGGCGGCAGCATTTTGGATTACCTGCAGATGGTTAAGAGCAGCTACACTGAGTGATGAGAATAGTGATGGAGGTTGGACAACGCATTCAGCCTAATATAGCCAGTGGGGCCAGCCACGGTCAGGGCTAGAGACTAGTGTCGCCTGTCAAGGGGTCCAGTATATGTATGCAGCACAGCCCACTGCAGGGCCTAATGATGGATGAAGACATTGTTTGACATGAATACTGGCAGATGAGCTATAGGATCAATCTATTGTTGGTTGGTGGCAATAAACAGAATATAATTAGCTTCATTTCTTAAACAGCAAAGTACTGTAATTGCTCCTCTAAAGTGTGGGCCAGCACAGACCAGACATCTAAGCAACACAAAAACTGTATTAATTTAATTGGAATGCGCTTTTCAATAATAAGGATTAGGATTCACATCAACAACAGCAAGTGTCTTAAACCCTTTGTTCAATATAAAGATCATATGAACAATGAATGCAATCACAGTTTTCCCGTTATTTCTCCTGATTATGAATCATCTAGCTTGGTTTTAGAAAACAATAATGTTTTGATTAAGAAGGTAGCATCTCATCCTTTCAAGTTAATTTAATTGAAACATCCCTCAATTGCAAATTTGCCTCAAACAGTTTTAGCCCTCAGATATGTATCTGCTAGCCCTGAGCTTCGTTATTGAGCTCAATGTTAACAGACACTTTGCTCCTGAGCTGTCGGAGTTCCAGCAATGGGTTCAATTTCCTGATATCAATGTAAGAGATGCATCACAGAGTTTATAATTTCCTTCCACAAACACATTATCTATCTGTGAACTGTACTTGATATTATTAACAATTAAAGCTCAGTGCTCAGTCCCTGATGCAGCAGTCGTTGCAGCTTGCCAGGGTGGATGCTATTTTCGGGTGGACTTTACATAATAAAGTCATGTTACCCTCTCACGGATAACTTGACAGATAAGGCCTAATCACTCTATTGAGACTTAACATTAATAAAGGTATGCTGAATTACTTCTTGAATTGAGTCTTCTTTAATTCAAAATACAGTACTTCTATTAATAAATACATCCGATTTTGAATGCAACTCAAAACATCCAGTTTTTCAGAATAAATGTCATAGTTGGACATTGCTTTTCAAAATCATTTTTCTTTTGAAGAAAATAAATAGTTGATACTTGTTGAACCAACAAAGCCTCCTTAAACCTTCACAACAGCAGCGATAGATGAGAATGGGATTGTGTCACAAGAGTAGTACATTTTACGATACAAAAGTTTAACATTCTTCTCTGAGTCATTTTTTGTGTCGTCAGATTGTATCATATTTTACCATTAAATGCTATGAACACCAAAACACGTTCGAGTTATTCATTCATTTTCTGTAAATATTGTGAAGTTCAGACTTTTCTCCACATAACATTTTTTCCATTGTCACTTTCAACTGGATGGTCTTATGGGCAGAGATCTTCAGGTGCTTCTGGTAAGTGCTGACTCCTCGTATCTTTAAGGAAAGATGGTCAAACAGCTACCCAATGGCAACACATTCTCGCACCAATGCGTCAAACAACGTAGCTTGGTCAGTGGCACTAAGCCTCAAACTATGAAGCTCCACGTACCCCACAAGTGGCAGTTTTGGTGTCAGGGATTGTGTGTCGATATACGTTAGTACATGCATGGTGCCTTTTCAAAATAAGCGTCCTTCACAGGAAGTTCAGGTTTAGGGGGCACATTACCCCACCCAGTATATATATATATTTTAAAGTCTCAATTACAAATCCGTTTATCACTTTAGCACCATGGACAGCGCCATGGATGTATTAATACGCAGCACATTTGGGCTACTAATATGTCAGAGCCATGGCAGGGGCCATAGATTCTAAGTTGCACAAACCGCAGTCACATGAAGGATCAATGCGTCAGGTAGACGAGACATATTCAGCTGAACGGCCCCTCTATATCTAGTACGTTTTTGGTGACGTTTATATTGTCGGTAAATGCCATTGTTTGCACATCCAGTTTCACTATAAAGGCCTACGACCTATGAATTTCATATTCAGATTAATTTATTGGGGAGCAGGAAGCGACGTATCAGCAGCTTTTGATCAACCTTGTCTGCGGAGCGGAATAGAAAACTGTACCTAATATGGATTGGTCACATCTGGCCAGTATGTGATCCCCTTAATAAGTCCCTTTATATACCGTACCAACGGGTCAAATCGTGCAAGCCTCAAAGTCACATTTTCTATTAATAACATAAAGCCGTTGCATAACTAAACATTGATGATTTATTCTTCATTAAACTTCCATGCACCCCCATAGACAGTCTATTGTGTGATTATATGCTCACAAGCTCCATTTCCTGTCTTTCCTCCCCCACACTCACTTATACTTAAAGACTTTTGTAGGTGTTTGCAGTGAGCGGGATGTGATGAACAGCTTTGTATTTAACAGTGTAGGTTAACAGTGGACGGCCAGTCAAAGAGCACTTAACATCTCCCTGGTAGTCTTTAGTCATACACACGAAAGAACAAAAGTCCAATCACTGAACTCCTACTTCAGCCATCCGCTGGCTCCGTCAGCCTGTCGGGGCCAGCGGCTCCACACATGAGCTCTCCACATGAAGAGCTCATGAATAGATTGATCATCATTAAGTAGACGATTCTCTCAACTGAACTCCTTTCACATCACACTGTCTTTAATATGCGCACAATCAACGTTAAAGCGGCATCTTCATCCTCCTCATTATCAGCATCATCGTCCTCTTCTTTTTTACTGTCACAATCACCATTACCTTTCTCATTTTCACTTTCATCCTCCTCCTCCTCATCAACGTCCTCCTTACATCGCCATCCTCGTCATTGCCTTTGTCCTTTTTAGTGTGTTGTCATCGTTGCCACATCATCGTCATCATCACACAGAAAAGGAATCCCTAACAATAATAATACAACACACGTATAGAATATATGCCAGGTAGCATTCATTTGTGATCTGGTGGTCAAAAAACCATAAAAACCTGCTTAAGTTTGGTTGTTTATTAGATGTATAGATTACACATTTACACTTTTTTATATATCAGAGTTCCTGCTCGGTGGGCCCATCGGGACTAGGGATTTCTTTTGCACTCTGACGATAGTCACGCAGAAGCTAATTGGCTATTTTCACCAACTTCATTTAGCAATTGTTAGCATGTACGTAAGAGAGTATGGTGGAGGAAAGCATCAAACTCAGGATTTGCTCCCTGGAAAAGCTTGTTTTTACACTCAATTGACTTATTATTTTTCAATTTTTTCATTATTGTTGTTATTATTATTAGTTTTGAATGAGTTTGGTTAGGTTTTGGCAACAAAACTAGTTAGTTAGGTTTAGGAAAAGTAGGCTACATATTCACATGCAGTGTCTAATGTCAGGTCCAAAGAGCATCGTTGGCTACCTTGGTGCTTGTCTCTGCCGTGCTATATATACCAGGGTGGTAATATTGGCTATTCTGCCCTGCTGCAAATAGTATTGTTGGCTTTTGACACCTGGGTGTTAACAGCATCTGCCTTTTTTTTTTACTAAAATATAACTACTCGTAGCTCGTAGATTGAGTATGTAATGTAAGCGAGTGTGCGTTCGAGAAATTAGAAATTAGAATTATAGCTGTGAACGTAGCTGTGCAGTGTGTGTACAGTTATTTGTAAATGTATGCTCAAATTCCTCAAGCCAGGGCCCAGGCACACTTAAGGTGGACTGACCTTTAAGGTGGACGGGCTATTCCGATGTTAGTGACAAGCCGCTCCTCCCAACACTCACTGGTGTTGGGAAAATAACTAATTCAAGTTCATCCAGGCAATGTGAACTTTCCAGCTGCTAGTTGTTTAACATAGCATATGGGGGAAGATGTTAATGCAAGAACCCTGGCAATGAGATGTTCATTTTCTTTTGTCCACGCCCTGTTCTTACGAACCTACCCAAAAACCTGAATGTGAAGAGCCATGAAGAATAAACACACTAATTGAAGGTATCAGAATGAAGACACTTGTTTCTATTATCGTCTTTGTGGTTTTAAGAAACAGTACAGGTCCAGAATCCCTTTCTAGCAGGTTGTCTGGGCGGATCAGCTCCCTCCCACCGTACTACAATTGGGCTTCTGATAACAGATCTTTTAATATTACTCTGTTCTCCAATATCAGAGGATTGTGAGGGTGCCAGGCAGGGATATTGAGTCAGAGCTAAGAGTGTGTCCCTCTCGGCTTTGGCCCGCCGTCAAAACTTATTAGACAGATAAATGAGAGCAGGACTTGCGTCGGAGCGAGCCTCTTTTCTGTGCCCGCGTGTCATTTATTCGTCCCCTGAATACTGGCTCAATCAGATAGCAGGCCAGCCTTTCACGGCAGCCGCCATCTCTCTGCATCCGTTGACCTGCACTGGCACAGCCGGGGACGAATGCGGGCTGCGTCGGTGGCACTGAAACAGCCGTTTCCCTTTCGCTTCGACACTGCTTTTGTTCAATTTGTTCGTATTTCCCCCCCCAGATAAAGCTCCGATCTGAAGGGCTGATCTGTATGTGTGGCTCTACTACTCTAGAGACGCTATTTGGTGTTTTGTTCCCTGATTTATCAAAGTAAAGAAGCCTTAACACAAGACTTCTTTTTGTAGCTTAAGTTTTTGACTTTCATCCTAACAGCTGATACTTGATATGAGGCTCAATTCGCTTTGTTATCTTAATTGGATGGATGATGTGCAATGATATTATAAAGCAGGGATTAGAGCTCGTCTGAAAGACTTGCCTAAAAAGTTTCTCTTTTCCGGGCAGACCCGTTGTACGCTACTAATCTTTTGTGTGTACTCTCGTGTGTGTTTTCTTCAGACCCACACAACTCAAAATGTAGTCCTCGGGGGGGGGGGGGGGGGGGG